>NW_009716298.1:0-25832 GCF_000703405.1 Apaloderma vittatum
GGGGATGGGGCCTTTGAACCGCCGGGCCAGGCCTGCGGGGCGGGCTTGTTAGCGGCCTCCTGGTTCTGTGCTGCTCACAGTTCGAGAGAGATAGGGAACTACTGCACAGAGTCCAGCGGAGGAGAACGAAGATAAATGGGGCGCTGGAGCATCTCTTATGAAGAAAGGTTGAGAGAGCTGGGACTCTTCAGCCTGCAGAAGAGAGGGATGAGAGAAGGCCTTAAAAACGTTTGTAAATGTCTAAAGGGTGGGCGCGAGGAGGATAGAGCCATACTGTTTACAGTAGTGCCCAGTGACAGGGCAAGGGGCACAAGCTGGAATGCAGAAAGTCCAATGTAGATGTGAGGGAAAAAATTCTTTATTGTGAAAATAACAAGGTGCTGGAACAGACAGGCCAGAGAGGTGGTGAGGTTTTGTCTCTGCTGGCTTTCAGCATGCACCTGGATGCAATCCTGTGTGATGTACTCTAGGCAAGTCTCTTTTAGATGATCTCCAGAGGTCCTTTTGAGCTCTGACGATTCTGTAATTTGTATTGCCTGGGCTCCCTCTGAGCTGGTGAGGGAAAACAGTGGGTTTAGGAATGAAGCTTTTCATTTGGTGCCTGAACCTTTCCCTCCCTTCCCTAGGTACTGGGCCAACTTGAAGCTCTGGTTCAAGCAGAAGATCAGTAAGGAGGAGTTTGATCTGGAAGCACGCAGGCTTCTCACGCAAGACAATGGTAAAAAAGTCACCTCATGTTTGTTTTCCCTCTGGCTTTAACTGTGCCTTGCCCCTGCCAGACTTAAGGGATGCTCCTCCCTGCTGCATGTTGCTTCCTGAACAGGGAAATTGTTGTGAGGAAAATCAGAACGGCCAGGGTCCTAGTAGTAATAAAGTTAACAAAGATAGGAGTTGCCCTGGTCTGTAGGGGAAAGTCCCTTTGTGGCCTCAGCACTGAAAGGCAATTTGGCTTTGTATAAATACAGTAAAATATGCTGTCCCAGCAATCAAAAAGCTACTTTTAATGTCATCATGGAGACCTAGTCTTTTCCGTATTGTGCTCCCCCTGTGGTTCAAAGCGAGCTAGTCTTGTGGCTGAAGTGACAGAGGGAATCCCCAAATTCACCTTGGTGATTTTGTAGGAGGCAGATCCCTTTCTTGGCTTTTAGGAGTGGTGGGTTGGAGCACTGAAAGGTGAAATTCCTTTGCCCTCACCTCTGTGCAGGCATTGTGAGGGCACCTGACTTCCATGTTTGTGATCCCTGTGGGGAGCGCAGGGAGTTTGATGAGTTTAAAGGCTGAAGAGCATCCTGTAACCCTTTAACCCTGCTTATGAAGTGACCCTTGTGTGAGGAAGTTAAATTCTATCTAGAAACTATTTTCATGACAGGGAGGTTGGATTAAATGATCTTTAAGTTCGCTTCCAGCCTAGGCCAGTCTATGATTCTGTTTGCCTTAAATTCTTCCTGGTGCTGGGTCTTACTGGTACTTTTCTAGAAAAAACAAAAGCCCTGCTACCAGACATCTGTGTGGCAGGAGGGACACCCAGTCCTCCTCTGACTGGCTGAATGCACCAGATATTTCACGTAGCCTGTCTGTAGAGCTGGATTTCAGTGTGCAGCGCACTGAGAAATGACCTAACATGATTACTTGCAACATGGAGCATTCGTTTTGTAAGCGTGATGGTAGTAGATTCTAGGTCCAGCAGAAGAAAACTCTGAGAAAAGCTTAATCTGGAAGTTGTGCCTATATGCTAAGCGTGTGGGGTAAACACAGCTGTGGAAAGGTATAGCGAGCTGCTTTAAGATCAGTTTGAATGAGGTGCCTCTGAGGGGTGTTGCTAATGAATCGTCTGTCTTTACACAGTCCACTCTCACAACGACTTCCTCCTGGCTATTCTCACCCGGTGCCAGATCTTGGTTTCCGCGCCAGGTAAGTCCTGCGAAGCCTCGTTAAAAACAATCGGATCGTAACGCTGTGCCCTGTGAGTGTTTGGTGGATTTTGTACAAAGCACTCCCGATTTTCTGAGCATTATTATTTATCTTCTTTTTGCCAGGCAGGCAAAAGGGTAGCAAAGTAGTGATCCAGCTGATTTTGGCAGAGATGCTCTTATAAATAAGCTGCAGGCGCGTGGTGGGAGGCTGATGCTGGACTGCTGTGTGCCATAAGCTGGTTTGATTTCTGGATTGGGCATGTGCTGTAAACTGAAGCATAAAGGGAGATGGCTGCTCTGCCTTTGATCTGCTTTGCTCACCGCTTCCTCTCTTTTCCAAACTTGTGATGCTCTTTGTTCTTATCTCTGCTGGGGATGTAATTTTGGGGATATTCCTGACTGATCTTGAAATCAAGTACGTGTCTGATAGAAAAACACTTACCAGGAATGCTTATAGTGCATCTTGATTGAGCTCTGGCCAAATAACCCAACCTTCCAGAGATAGTTTTAAATTTGTAAGATTTAGAGTAGCTATTGTCAGGGTTGCACGATGTGTTTTGTTTGGTCTTCAAAAGAACTTTCAGCACAGAGATCTGATAGGAAGGACAGTTGAGATGCAATTCAAGATATGAAACTGCTGTGTAATAAGGGAGAGAGAATTGTTACAGCTTTGGTGGGCTGAGGCCTGAGAGATAATCTTTTTTTCAGAGGGGAGAATAGCTGTTATTGGGGTACCTGAAGTAGTTAAGAGGATGGGGGAAAAATGCGAAGTTTATGGATAGCCATGGCTTTTTGTGTAGCTGGTGCTTAACTATACTAGCTGTGCTAATTAACTGCTAACCTCCCTCACCTCAAAATTCATTTTGTTTGCTCTTGAACTTTACAAACACCTTTTGAGTCCCAGATTTCTCTTTATCTGTCTGTGCCCATGTAAAACATAAGATTTGTGTCTAAATCTTCCTGCTCCTTGCTTTTGACTTGGAGTACTTCCACCTGGATTATAAAAAGAAAGCACAAGAACAGTGATTCTCCCTCTAAGTGTTACCTGAAGCAGCTGAGCCTGAATTAGGTGGGGAAAGGAGAGGGTGACTGTGCTCTGTGAGCTCAGGACTGAGCTGATGTGAGTGTTGGAGTAGGTAGCTTAGAGGTCTTCTTGCTCCTGAGTGGTGGTAATTAAGTTAGAGCCTGCTGCTGTGGGACCCTAGTTGTGTTGAATTTGTCTCTTTACCTGGTCACTTGGTGTTGTGCAGCTCCTCAGCACCCCCTTTTTTTTCCAAGGCTGTCTGGGAGTGAGTTAGAAGTACGAGTCCCAGCACAAAGCAGTGTGATGCTGTGCAGGTGCCCTCCTGACCTTTTCTTAATTTCAAGCCCTTGCAAGGACTTTCTCCCGTGACCCGTTGAAGCTTACCTTCTTCAAGAGCCCTTGAGGAACCCATCTGTGTGGTGCCTCAGACGGTTGGTGACAGCATGGAGCAGAGCACTGGCTGACGAGCTGCCTTACCCAGTGCCTCTGGTGCTTTCAGGCAGGCTTTTATTGGCTCTGTGTCCATAGATCTGCATAAGCCACCGTGGAAAAAATCAGTTTAATCGTGTGTGTGTTCTTAAAGACATGCTTTAATGCTCTGCAGTTAGTACTGTGTACTGCTGGTCCCTTCTAGAGTCCTTGTTTTGCTCTCTTCAGATCAGTACAGAGTCTCCCGATGATTTTGGAGCTGATCTGTACTGAGACACCTCTTTCTGGGCTACTGACTGGTAGATCTGTTGCACATTTTACTTACCAGTCTGTTGCGTGTGGTATAATGAATGGTACATGGAAGTCCCAGAGTGCAGTACTAGTGGAATACTAAATGTTGTGTCTCGACTTCTTTTTCTCCCTGTAGGTGCCAGTCTGACACCTGCTAGTTTTATGTTGGCTTTTTTTTTTTTCCTTCTCCCCTCGATGTAAGAATGGAAAGCTAACAGGCTGTTGTCTCCACCGCTATCTTGGGTAGAAGGTGTTTACTTCATGATGCATGGAAACAAGTAACTTTAAAGAAGTGGGATTGGTGAACTTGGCGTGCTTTTACAAGGGTTATTGATGCACATACTTTCCATCTTTGTGAGGGAGACACAAGTGGGAAAACCTCCTTTAAAATGCTGGTTTGTATTAAATATAATTGTGTGGTCAGTGTTTAAAAGTGTACTGGATATTAGGAACCTTTGGGGAAGGTGTTTTTAAGGTGTGTGATTATAACGTGTTGAACAATACAAACAAACTCATCTGATCCAAATTTTGCTGCTTCTGGTGGTGAATGTGACCTTTTGAGAGCGCTTTCCATTACCCCTCTCATCTGCTCTTGGCCTCCCAAACTTCAAATCCCAGTTCCACAGCCTGGGTAGGACTTGGTAGTGGAGAGGAAGGGGAATTCATACCTGTTCCCATGTGAAGAGCAAGCAATTGTGTTAATGTGTTAATTCCTACCGAGCTCCCAGTGAGGGCACAGCAGGATCCCGAGCAATCTGAAATCTGACTTCTCTGCCTTTTTTGAAAAATGGATGGTGATGTTCCCTCTGGCAGCTATGCTTGTAGAGGCACCCATAAGTACTCAAGATGCACCTGGCTGCGATATAGCTGTGAAGCTGTGAAAGTGCCTGAAGAGAGGAACTTCTCAGAAACGTGCTCTCCAAAATACTAGAGTGCCTTAATGGAGATTTTTAAGTTGGCTATAGCAGCCTGAGCACTGCACCATGCTTCCCATACTACAAGAACATTGTTTTCTTTGGTGTCCTCTTTTTATCAATTTTTTTCAGAAGTGCCTTTTTCAATCTTTATGTCTGAGGTTTCTCTTCTCACTCACTCAAATTCATCAGGAAGGAACCTCAGTTCCTTGCATAAACTTGGTCGCTAAGCTTGTTTGTTGGACAAGCACTGAGGTTTTGTGTGTTAATACCTACCTCCTTGAACTGTTACCTCCTTCCTTAGCTGAGTGTTAACAATAAAACTGAGGCAATTGCAAGCACTTGAGTTAGTGACTTGCAATCTGGAGCCAACTAAGAGACGGTTCAGCAAGCTATAACTCTTGTGGGGACAGCATAAAATGTTTTATTATATTGGGGTTTCCCACAGACTTTGCTTGAAGGGTTGCCAGCTGTGACATGGGCTCGGGTTGCTTGTGTTCTCATTCTCTCTGGAGAGCTGGGAAGGGAGGAAAGGGAAGAAAATAGCAGTGTGAGTTGTTGACAGAGGAGAGTTGTCAGAATGTATTTGACTAGACCCTTGTCCTTGCAAGAAGATTTAAAAAACAAAACAAAACAAAAACCCAGCAACCCAACTGAAGATCAAATAAACAAGGATGGAAAAATGTGTTTCCTGTGCCTGGCTGCTTTTCTCTGATGTGATTTTCACTGTTTTTATCTTTGTCCTTTCCTCCTGTGCTGTGGTGCTGGTGTAGCATGTCAGGAAAACCCAACACCCTCTGACTGTTCTGGCTGGGGCTGCAGAGATGTGGCAGCTGTCAGGAAAACATTCTTATCCTCACCTCTGAAGGCGGATCAGCAGCCACTGCTGTGGCTTGTTAACATCTGATTCTCTTGCAAGCAAGATTAAATAAAACCTGCTAACATCTCTGAAGTTTCATGCCTGGGGCAATGCAGCCTTGTAATTTCTGGCCAGGAAGGCAAGTGCTGGGTTTCTTAAAATACTAGAGGGGAATTTTACTTTCTTCATCTAGTGCAAATTGGGCCTGGTAATATGAAAACATGGAAAAGGAGCCAAAAAAAAATCTGCTCTGGGCTTGTTAAAATGGGGAATAGGTGATATTATCCTGCCTTTTCCATGTTCAAAGCTAAGTCTGGTTAATTTTTTGTTAAATGTGCAGGTTGAGATTTAATTCAAAGTCGCAACTTTAGGATCTACTGTCAAAGCCTAAAAATTCAGTTGCCATTTAGTTTAAGAGTTGCTATATTTATTTATTTTTATTTAAAGACATTTTTAAAAGGCAGACATGGCTATAACCTGTTCATCTATAACATTGCCAGATAAAAAGGTGTAGTTTCCTACTTCTGTTTCCATTGGTTCCACTCTCTCTGTCTCCAACTGGTTACAGCTTTAGCCAAGGACACTTGTGTACGTGAGGCAGTGGAAGAGCTGTGTGAGACTTCTGACAAGGGGGAATGGCCTGGATTGGGGTGACACTGCAAGCTAGAGAGTTACGCTTTTACCAAAAACTTTGAAACGGGCCAGGTAATTTCTGTGTCTGCCCTTAATTTGCCTAATCCCCCCCTGCCTAGAAGGGGTATGACCTGCTAGGGAGGAGAGGAAGAAGAAAGGACTCGTCTGTAAAGAGCAAAACATCTTGTGAGAAAAGTAGTGTTAAGCTGATAGATTCCCAAGATGCAAGTTCTGAGATCTTGAGGAAGGGCAACGGTGGTTATTGAGGTGATTGTCTGCAGTACTTTCCCAGCCTCGCTCATTAGGGCCTCCACAGTGATTAGTGACACCAGCTTTGTGATTTTTGGAGATGATTTAATTATTCTCCTTTCCTATAATTGACTAGTGGATTTTGACAACAGAGCTTGTTGTATGTAGACTGTTGGTTTTCTTTAATAGATTGTAGCTGAATTTCTTTGTAAACCCTTTTTTTATATAGAATATGCCATCTATATGTATATAGATTTTTTTTTTTACCCATTTCTTAGCAGCTGACTGTTGAAAAATATAGGAATGTCAACCTGAACCCACAGGTTGACTAAGGGTTGGGGTTACGGTTCAGAGACCCATAAAGCCCTCGGATTATTATCTTATTTTGATCTTGCAGGCAGTGGTGATGTAGTAAGAAGTCCAAGGGCAGTAAAAAAATATTATTACAAGGCCTTGAAATGACTGGTCAAGGGATCAGGAGCACAAGCTGTGTTCTCCTCTATCCCTCCAGTTGCAGGGAATGAAGAGGGGGGGAAGAGGAAGAGGCAGCAGATCAGTGCCTGGCTTTGAGCCTGATATTACTGGCAGGACTTTGGGTTCTTTGACCGTGGCTTCATTTACAAGGCACCAGACTTGCTGGTAATGGATGGGAAAAGCTGACCTCACAGAAGGTAAAGGATTCTCGGAGAAGAGTTAGCAGAGCTCACTGAGAGACCTTTAAATTAAATTTGAAGGGGGAGAAGGATGTAACTGGGCTTGCTAGTGAGGTGCCTGGGTGTAGCAGCTTGGCACTGGTAGGACAGCGTGCTGCTATTTTTTTGAGAAACAGAAGGCCTGCCACCTGCCAGGGGCAGAAACTATACATTCCCTCTCTGAAATGCTTACACAGGAGTGCGTGACAGGAAGAACTGGAGGTCTGTGTGCAGTTGCGGGCCACAATCTCACTGCAGTTCCTGAGACACAGTGGGACGGCTCACAGGACTGGAATGCTGTCATGGATGGCTGTGTCCTTTTCAAGGACAGGCCAGCAAGGGGATTGTGGAGTTACCCTTTATGTCACTGTGGAGTATCTCTTTGTGTGGAAGGCATGGAGCTCCCCCTGGGGGCAGATGAAGAGTGAATTGAGAACTTGTGGGTAGGGTGTAAGGGGCAGCCTGATGTGGGAGACACTGTTGTGGGTGTTTATTACAGGCCACCTGATCAGGGTGAAGAGGCTGATGAGGCCTTCTGCAGGCAGCTGGAAGTAGTCTCGCAGTCACAGGCCTTGGTGCTCATGGGGGACTTCAGTCACCCTGATACCTACTGGGAAGGCCACGCAGCCGGGCATGTCTAGTCCAGGAGGTTCCTCTGCTGTATTGATGATAACTTTTGGACTCAGGTGTTGGAGCAGCCATCAAGGAGAGGTGTACTATTTGACCTAGGCTTGGCAAACAGAGGGGCTGGTGGAGGACTTTAAGGTTGGGGGTAGTCTTGGCTGTAGTGATCATGAGAAGATAGAGTTCAGGATCGTGGGTAGTTGGCAGAAAACAACAAGTAGGATTGCAACCTTACACTTCAGGAGGGTTAAATTTGACCTCTTCAAGAAACTGCTTGGAGAAATCCTGTAGGTTCAGGCTCTGGAAGGTAGCATCCACACAGGCAAGCTTAGGAAGTGTGGGTTAGAGGACAGTGGGGCGGACTGAAAATTGTCTGAAAGACAGAGCTCAGAGGGTTGTGATTAATGATGCAGAGTCTAGTTGGAGGTCTGTAACAAGTGGTGTTGCCCAGGGGTCTTAGCAGTGCTTATAAATACTTCAAGGGTGGGTGTCAGGAGACTGAGGTGAGCCTTTTTTAGTGGTGCCCAGTGACAGGATGAGAGGTAACAGGCACAAACTTGAACATAGAAAGTTCCACCTACACATGAGAAGAAACATCTTTACTTTGAGGGTGGCAGAGTGCTCTAACAGGCTGCCCAGAGAGGTGGTGGCATCTCCATTTCTAGAGATCTTAAAAACCTGTCTGGATGCCCTACGGTGTGATCTGCTCTGGGTGATCCTGCTCTGGAAGAAGGGTTAGACTAGATGATCTCGAGGTCCCTTCCCACACGTACCACATTGAGATTCTGTTCCCTATAAACAGGGCTGTGGTATAACTGTATTTATGAGTTCCTGATTGTGGCAAATTAAGCGTAGTTGTGGGAGCCAGAGGTAAACATGCTGGCTGGCCCAAGGCAGACATCTGAGCCGTGGCAGCCTGTAGTAACCTGTGAGAGCCAGAGCTGGTTGGTTGTCAGTGCTCAGCGAACGTGCTTGGGGCTGGCTGAGCGAGTTGTGGGATGGCCCGGGGCATGCTCCGAAGGAAAAAAAGCTCCTTGCTTGCAGTGCAAAATGACAGGAGGAGAATTCTGTTGGCACTGAGCAGAAGCTGCCTCTCTAGCCACGAGAGGGCTGTCCAGTCTTTGGGTTACATGTTTTGTTTGCTGTCAGTAAGTGCACGTGCACCCAATATGGTGTTGTCGCAAGCCCCAAAGTACCTCAAGGAATTGTGCATGGATCCTGTAAACCAGTCAGCAGAAAATGTGCCGGGCTGTCCCTGCCAAGAGCTGTCTGATTATCAGGATGTGGTTTGGCGTGCTGTAGGTGTAGCTGTCAGCGTGCAGTGGAGTTTTTTGAGCAGGCTCCTCAAGGCGATGTGGCCAAGTGTATTTATGTGCCGGTACTACACAGTAATCTCTTTCAGCTGCTTGCCAGTTCTGGTCAGTCACAAGCTCACAGCTCGTGTTGGTGTCATCCTGTGCCTGGGCTTGGTGGCCTCTGCAGTTCTTCCCTGCTCTCCTTTGCCATCAACATAACAGGAATGATCAGATGTTTAACACGAGTCCAAGGCAAAGCTTCCTAAAGCTGATGGGGAACTGTAAAGGCAGATGTAGCAAGCTGGATTCTTGATCCTGTTGGTTGGCATCTGACGTGATCCAGGAGTTGGTGGGAGGAGAATCACCCTGTGGGCAAGCTCCTGTCATCTTCCTGATGGAACAAATGGCTTGTTCCTTCCCTGTGGCTTTCCTTTGGAGGCTGCGTTCATCTCTCTTCTGCCATGGATTTTTGTGTGGACAGAAGTTTCTCCTGAAGTAATGGGTCATGAACAAGTCAAGCTAGCAGAGGGCTGACAAAGGAGGGGAAGGGTTCTTGCCGAAGAGTCCTTCCTCTGGGCCATGGGTGTTGATTCTGGGTTAAGGCGTAGTTTGGGGCCAAATGCTAAGGGTCTTCTTGTGTGGACAGTTTCATCCTGGCCCTAAATCAGCAACACTTACTCAGTGGGTGTTTTTTTTTCTTTTTTGATCTGTAGAAGGTGCTGGATCTCTCCCGTGGCCAGGTGGCTCTGCAACTAAACCTGGAAAACCCAAAGGAAAGAAAAAGATTTCTTCAGTTCGGCAAAAGTTTGATGTAAGTGTCCACAGTCAAACAGTGTTGACTCTTTGATGTTCTGTTGGGTGTGAAGAGCGCTGCACAGCATGTAGTTTTTGTTACTTCTGGGGGTGATGGACATCTAACATGTGCGATGATATATGTCGTCTTTTTTGAGTTCTGGATTGGAGCAAGAGCTGAGACTTAGTGGCTGCTGCCTCTCATGGAAGCCTCTTTCAAGAAAGATTATGCTGCGGCCTGGCTTTGTTAGACACCAGAGAACCCATGGAAGAACACCTAAGTGTCAGAGTTGCAAAAGCTTATATTCCAGAAACCAACAAGGAGTAACTTTAAGTCTGTGATTACTGTAGTAACACTTGGGCAGATCTCTCACAGTCTCTCTTGCCTTTCACGTTGTTCATATCTTGTTCACTTCATACAAGTGCCGAATTCTTGAAGCAAAAGTGATTTCCTATTTCCTATTTATTCAGGCAGTCAGGCAGAATTCTGTGATTGCATGGTTCCCTCTGCAGGACTCTGCCATCTGAAGTGTTAGAAGTAAGATGTTCCTTGGGTGGAATGCTTTAAGAGGGTGGGGGTGTTTCAGAACTGAAAATTCATTGCAAATATGCTGTCTTCTGGTAGGTAGCAGAAAAATGCAGTGAAGGCTCAGTACATCCATGTGGTGCTGTCACATGTCTGTTCCACAGTTGTTTTGGTGCTGCCAGACCAGTGTGGAGGGCGCTGCCTTCCATGCATGGGTGGGGTTTGATAAGATGGCTCAAACTGAATTAAGAGTTCGCTGAAAGGGAGAGTGTCTGTGTCTTAACACTGTGTGATAAATCTGGCTTGTTAGCACATCGTGATGTGGTTCAATTCTCCAACAAGGCAGAAAACTGACTGAGCAGAGAAGATCCCAAGCCCTATTTTTTTTTAATTATTTTTTTTTCCTGGTTTATTCAGCTGGGTCAACATTGTGTGTGGCTGGATGAGTGTGAAACCCAGTGCAAAGGAAGAAAGCGCTGGGGGCAGGGGAGGAAGGTGGGCACATGAAACCTCCCGCTCTCATGCTGTGTGGTGTTAGCTTGACTCAGCTGAAGCACAGCCCACCCCACCGGGGGCTGCGGTTAGACACCCTGCGTGTGCCTCACACACCAGTGTTTCAGGGGGACGTGAGCTGAACCTGTTGCTAAAATAACTTTGCAGTGTTTGTGGCTGTGAGCCGAGTTCTGAAGTTACCTTTGTGTTTTAAAATTTCGCTGTAACTTTTCAGTAGCAAGTAAAGGTGAGTCTTTGAGAAGCAAGTAGTGAGATAGTGGAAGTGTTGGAATGTTGTGTACTTGGATACCCCTAGGTTATACAGGTGTTCCTGGAAGGCCTGGTTGTAAGTACTCTATGAAGTGTCCATTAGGTTTAATGGGCTTGTCTATTACTAGTGAAATTCCTGAGTAGCACAATGGTGTTTCCTGATGTTTCCCCTTGCTGGTCAGAGTAACAGCTGTGAATGACCCCAGGTTCATTCCAGTTGGCTTCTCTTCTCCCTGATCACATTCCTTTTAAGAATTGCTTACGTTCTGAAGGTTTCTTTTCTTTTTTTTTTCCAGGCATATAGCCTTCCTGTAATGAAAGTATAAATCTTCAGAATTATGGGGAGGGAAACCTGCTTTCACATCATTAGTGGGTGGATTGTTTTTTCACTCTGAGTTAAATACCACACTGTCCTTTGAAGAAAGCAGCCCCCCTCTTCCTCTCCTGAAACTAAGATGTGAGAAATCCACTTTGCTACATATTAATTGTTTATATTTAAAGTACGTGTTTGTCTTGATGCCCCATAAGAGTCTTGCAGTGATCTTCATTCCAGAGCCACTGGATTGGTGGCTTGGAGAGTCAAGGGAGAGGAGCTGTGGGAGTACTTGATGAGCCAGGGTCATGTGGGTTGGGCCTGGGCCAAGCACATATTTAGACTTGGGGATCAGTCGCTCCTGTTTGCTTGTTTTCCCCCCTCCCCACCTCACCTTTACCTGGGGACTGAGGCTTCATGGAGTTGGAGCTTGAGACACATGTGTGCCAGCACAGCAAGCGAATTGTGCTGGCATATACATGTGGCCTGGGAAACGGAGGCTGACACCTTCTGGCATGAATTTCTGGTCTGTGGTGTCAGGGTTTTCTGGGGCGAGTGGCCTTTTTTTGGTTGTTGTTTTCTGTATTGGTTTGGGGTTTTTTTGTTTGTTTTTTTTTTTTCCCTTAAATAACTGAGTCAGTTCTGAAAAATGGCTGTAATCCATCTTGGAATCAGTGGCTGTTCAGTAATGCAGCTCTGCTTAGAGTATTGAAAGTGCATGGGGAGACTAGAGTATGAAATTTGGAACTGGAACGTGGCTGAATTATTGCATTTAAAGCTTTAAAGAAATGTAAGAGCCAGTCACACAAGCTTGGGATCATGGGTTTTAATCTTGATGGAAACTGTAAGTAAAAACACACCCTTCTGTACAAGAAATGACTAAATAGGTGAAAACTCTTCTGCATAGAAGGAGGTGAAAGTCCATAAAATCATTGCTGCCCTGGCTAGTGAGAAGAGAGATAACAGGGGCAGTGACTGCCCATGTTTGACACAGGAGAATCAATCAAATCTAGCAGGTGGGAAGTATGGAGCAAACCAGAGGATGTGACTCCTCGTGTGGTGCGTGAAATTCTACACAGCAGAATTTCTTACTGTATGATGTTGTGGATACCCAAAGTTTAGGTGGTTTAGGGTGCTGCCAGACAAGTTCATGGGTTATTTAATAAAAGGATGCCAACATTGGCTCATAAATTTCTTCAGCTGCAAATCTTCGGGGTTGGGAGAGTATCCTGGGGAGGAATGTCACACCACTTGTGTTGCTGTGAAACATTTTTACAGGTGTTTGCTTTCTGATTGGGGAAGGAATGTTCAGCTTGATGAATCAAAGGGTCTGACTGAGGATTTATCTTCTTATGCTCTAATGTGTTCGTAACAGCACCGGTTTCAGCCTCAGAATCCGCTGTCTGGAGCCCAGCAGTTTGTGGCAAAGGATCCTCAGGAGGATGATGATTTGAAGCTGTGTTCTCACACCATGATGCTTCCTACACGTGGCCAGTTAGAAGGAAGGATGATCGTAACAGCGTACGAGCACGGGCTGGACAATGTCACAGAGGAGGCAGTGACCGCAGTTGTTTATGCTGTGGAGGTGAGACTGGGCTGGGCAGCTGTGGAGGTCTCCTTGTAGCAGCAGCAAAAGGCTCTGTGTGCAATGTGGGGTGGGATTCCTCCATGGAGAGAGGAAATCTGCTTCTCTAATTGCCTCAGGAGGAGCAAGATGAGAATCAGAGGGCTTCCAGGTTTGTGGCATCACAGATAGGTGTAAAGGCTTGTGTTTCTGCCTGCAAGGGTTAGTTCTTAATACACAAGTACTTCAGAACTCCAGGCACACTCAAGGGGCTGTTTTTGAAGATGCTGTTCTTGTCACTTAAAAGCAGGGATGAAATGAGAGGTCCAGTTTAAACAGTTATATGAAAAATAATCTATTATAAACATAAGTCTCTGGTGTGGAAGTGACAGAATTGGATGACACCTGTGGGTGATGTGCCTGCTGTTGCTGATACTGGCCCTCAGTGGTGTGTTGCCTGACATGTCCCAGGAATGAGACAGCTGTTTTTTGCAGCATTGCTGTGTGGATGGTTTTCTGGAGTCAGACTGTGGAGGCCAACCAAGTCTCCTTGTCTGAGAGTGGTTTAAGTTGAAAGGCAGTTGTCTGCTTTTTTTTTTTTCCGAAAGTTACTTCTCCAGCACTTTCCAGGCAACTGAACAGTCTGAAAAAGAGGAGTGAGTGCCAGTTATGAAATATCTGTACTTCTTATCAGAGGTTGGGAATTTCCTGGCATTTAAGAAACCTCTTTGACATTCAGAGCAATGTGTCACACATTGACGTATGGTTCAGAGGCTAATGCATACCGTACTCGCACAGCAAGGTGTTCTCTGGTTCCACCTGCATCGGACAGTGAAAATGTGTTATAACTTGTTCCCTTATGTCTTTAGGTCTTTTTGGTTATAGCAGTGCTACTGCTGTCTTGCCAGTCGGTGAGGCACTCGTCATAGCTGAGGCTTGTTAGAGTGAATAAATGAGCATGCGCAACAAGATTCGGGTTTTTTTTATTGCAGAACCATCTGAAGGATATTCTGACATCTGTGATATCCAGGCGGAAAGCCTATCGGCTAAGAGACGGCCACTTCAAATACGCCTTTGGAAGCAATGTGAACCCTCAGCCATATCTGAGGAACAGTGTTGTTGCTTATAACAATTTAATTGAGTGGTAAGGAGCTCTTGGCACACTGCTAATTTCAAATGCAATTTGCTAGTCCTAAAGCTACTCTATGTTTTGGTTTCCTTACTTAGTGGAATGTTTATAATGGTGTTTAGCTTTCACACCCTAAGAAGGTGTCAGTATGGAGCCCTGATCAGCTGAACAGGGAGAGAGAATATGGGGATTTCTCAGCAGTGGAGTTTGAGGCTGTGTCAAGTCTCTCTCCCTTGCCTCTGCTTATCCTTCAGTTTATGAAGGTGAACGCTGGGCCTCTGAATGTCCTTTAGTAATTACTGGTTTTTTGGAAGATGTAGTGAGTGAGACAGTAATTCTGCTGCTCCCAGGGAAACTGCCTCTGGGCAGAAGAGCCCTGCCTTTGTGAGGGCACTGCTGTTGTGCCTTAGGAGCAAAATGTTGGTGAGGGCCTGCAGGACACTGCCATCTTATCCTTTCCTGTATCTAATAGTTCCTTGGCACACCTTTCCACCTAGCAGAGCTTCAAGATCAACTTGTTTTCCAAAGTCTCGGTGTCAAACAGTTCGTGCTGTGCATCTGGCAGCATGTGTGTAGGAGAAGGCAGTTGTGTTTATCTGTGGCAGCAATTAATAGCTGACAGGAGGTCGTGGGTGTTTTAAGATTTGCTTGTAGACTACAAGCACTAGAAATGCAATCCACTCCAAACAACTCTGCCTAATGGCTAATGTCTTTCAATTCAATTTAATGTGGGTGCCTTCATTCTTATTCTAGGTGGAAGCTATTGACTGTAAACAAAAAATTGCCCAGTCAAGATTGGTTAAGCAGGTTTGAAGCATGTTAAGGGTTGGTTTGGACCATTTCTGTTAAACTGGATTTTTAAAGATATTTTAATCACAGCTGAAATAACTCTATCCACATAAGGGCTAACTCAGCTGATGCAGAGAAGCCAACCCTTGGGCCAAGCCCCTGCTGTGTGACTTCCAAATCTGGTGCTGTTTTCCTGATGGGAACGTTTTACTGCCTCCTCTGTCTACAGTCCCCCAACCTGTGCGACGCCTTCTGCAGGTCAGAGCCTGGCTCCCCAGCCGCCACCTGATGACGTGGAGCAGCAAGCAGCTCTGCTCCTGGCCTGCTCTGGGGACACCCTGCCAGCGTCCCTCCCGCCAGTGAACATGTATGATCTTTTTGAGGCATTACAGGTAAGCTGTTCACGTTACGTTGTTGCGTTGCAGGTAGAGTGCAGCCCTGACTACTAGCTACCAGTCTCTGATTTGGTTTATGTGTGTGGAGGGGGATTTAACTTCTCTTCCTACAGTCTGTTTCCTTCTTTCCCTCTCAAATTTACAGTTCTTTGGCTTTGACTCGTTCACGCTATTAGAAAACTGTTAACATGCGATCAGCTCATGGTTTAATGCCTCTTCTGCTCTCCTTAGTCAGAGAGTTGGTGAGGAAATCCCTCTCTCTTTGTACAGCTACGTAAGAAGGGCGAGCTCTTCCTCTGCAGCAAAGCTCCAGTGATTGTATCAGGACTGATCTAGACTGAGATTTTGACACTGATGCAGCAAAATTACTTGCCTGGCATATCCCTTCTTACTCCTCATGTTTCATCTGGGTACTTGAAGAAATACTTGGTCCTTTATCTCGTGCAGTGGATTAGCTATGATGCCCCCAGCCCTGGGGAGGTGTCTAAGGCTGGATGAACCTTCCCAGGGAGGTGTATGCCCGTGGTTTCCTCCCTCTCTGGCAGCTCTGGGGACATTCAGACTACTTTGAAGGTCTAAAATTAGCCGTGAGAAATTCCCCTCCCTCCCCAGTCTCTGTTGCTGTGAACTGGCCTTGGGATTTTGTCTCAAGGCTGTGGAGGCAGGCCATTTGTTGTAAGAGCTGTAGTCAAGTGTTTGTCTTGTGTGTTTAGTCGTATAGAATTGTTGTTTGTAAAATTCTGATGATAAATTCTTGTTTGTCATCGCAAGAACAAAATGACAATTTCCTTACGGTGCCACTCCCTTAGTTGTTCGGTGCTGGCAGGTTGCAGCTCTCCTCATGTGTGACAGCCTCCGTTCCTGCTCAGCAGGGCCAGCTCTCCGATTGTCCCATAGCAGAGGGAAGTTCTTCCATGGGTGATATGGGGAAAGACGTATAAAAGCATGAAACCTGTTTTTTCTAACCTATATCTCCAGGTGCACAAAGAAGTTATTCCTGCACACACTGTCTACGCTCTAAACATTGAGAGAATTGTCATGAAACTCTGGCATCCGAACCACGAGGAGCTCCAGCAGGATAAAATCCATCGCCAGCGCCTGGCAGCAAAGGAGGGCCTTCTGCTCTGCTAGGGCTGAGCTGTCAGATGCCTTCAGTGCCATTCCTTGGACTTGACATTCAGACACTTCTTACCAACCTGTGTCAACATTTCAAGGGTGATGGAAGTTACGAGTCAGCTTTTCCTATGGAAATATGACTGAGTTTGTGGTGCACTTTCTCTGCTTCCCCAGAGTCATGTGCCGTGGAGTGCTTGCAGCAATCCCACGGAACTGGAAAGGAGAAATGAGATTTGTTTGCAAAGACTGTGTTTTTTAGGAAAAATAAATGTGAAGGTGGAAAGAATTTTTTAAGTAAGATGTGTTTTTGTGTTCTTACGCGAGCATGGGAAATCTGCTTCCTCGCCATCCCCTCTCAGGTAGTTTCCCTTCTGAGCTCAGTCTCCGGGGGCCTTTTCCAAATTGCTGCAGTTGGTGGGATCTTTTTTCCATTCATTTAACTGGAAAAAGGGTGGGCTTTTGTGGGGCGAAGATGAGCAATTCTGCAAGCTGATACTGTTCCTCTACTACCAGGGGAACTTCTGATTAGAAACTCTGAGCAAATAAGGCAAAAAAGGGAAAGGGCTTTTCTAGCCTATCTCTTAAACTATTTTCATCACAGAACATGAAGGTGCATGCTGCCGTAGGTATCGCTTACCAGTTACGAAAACGCTTGATAAAATCAGAGGTGTAAGTAATGTTTTCCCATCAGCCTTGCCCTTGACTCACGTCTCTCTTCTAGTTGCGATCAGATGTTCTAGGAGTTGTTGGACCTGTGACAAGAAGCAACCCCTGTACCTGTCAGTGCAGCAAGTGGTTTAGCCACCCCGGCGGGTAGCTTGACCATCCCTGGGGTGGGACAGCAATGCCCAAATACAGGCATCTGCGCAGCCTGTTAGTGTTGCAGACTCGTAGGATTTGCAACACGGACATAAAAACACGCAGCCACACCTCTGCAAGGTGTGCACGTTGCTGTGTATAAAAGGAAACCACCTGCTGTGTTTCAGGTACTCCACTGGCTTGCCGAGCCAGCTGTGTGCCCTTCAGATGCTGAAGGGAACAGGCTTATAACACGAGAATTCTATTAAATTGTCTGAACTGCCATATTACCTGTTTTTAACCACATCTATGGAGGTACCTGCTGAAGGATGACTTGGCTTATCGTGCCTCCATGTAGTGGAATGCAAACACCTTCCTCTGCAGCAGGATGAAAGGGGAAACTCATTGCTCCTTCGCGTTCTAGTTTTCCTCTGTTTGAGGTGTGCTTAAGAGGGCTGTCAGGGAGAGAGAGGAGATGGAAGCTTTCTTTAGGTCCCTTTCAACTGTGGGGGTTTTTTTTGTGTATTTAAGGATATATAGTTGTTCAGAGTGAGCCTTAGCTTAAAAGTTGACCCTAGTGGCTTTTACATGACAGTTTTCAAAAGCAACATTGAACCTGAGCAACTGTATGTGGTGAAATCATCAAGTCACCCAAAGTACGGACTCTGGAGTGTGGGAGGGGGATTTCCTAGATAATTGTTGTGCTTCTGGTGTAAAATGAAAGCATTAAGTTTGTTTGCTAGAAACTTTGGGGCAGCTATGAGGATTTCAGATCTGAAGAAACCACGCAGCCTCTGACAGCAATCACAAGTGTGTTTTGAAGCAAAACACTAAGTATGCGACAAGAAGTGCCTCTCTCTTCTGTTTGCGTGTGTGAGGGGGAAGGCTCTGGAGACAGAGCCTCGTGTTCTGAAGTGCTGAGTCGTCTATTCCACACTGAGAAAAGCGCGTTATTCAGGACACCTGCTAGACAACAAAGGCTCAGATAAGGAAATCTGTCAGTACTGTTTCACAGATCGGAAAACTGAAAGGCACACGTTCTTGATGCACTTTCCCACAAAGCGTGAGATCTCATGAGAAGTGGTGCTTCGTAGAGTTCTAGAGTGATTTAGGTGGAAGGGATGTCTGGAAGTTGCTTTGTCCATCCCCTGCTGAAACAAGGCTAAGTTCAAAGTTGGAGCAGATTGTCCTTTTCCGGAGATGTAACCAGGGAAGTGGTGGCACTTCCTATCCCAGTATGTGACCATGCTGATGATGATTTTCCTTGCACCTCATCAGTGTTTCTAATGTGCCTGTTGCCTTTCAATTTTTCCTGTATGTCTCTGTGGCTCCCTGTCAGAGGGTAGCAGATAACAGCAAGATCTCCCTTTTGCTTTCTCTCCTGGCTGGACAAGCCTGGCTCTCTCAGCTTCTCCTTATATCTTGTGTGCTCCAGCCCAAACCATCTTGATAGCCTCCACTGGCCCTGCTCTGGTATGTAACTGTTCTTGTGCTGGGGAACCCGAGTGGGACCCAGCTTCCCAGGCACTCTCCTGAGTGTTGAGCAGAGGAGAGTGCCCTGCCAGCTGCACTCTTGATGGCTACTCCCTTTGCTGCATGGCTGCACTGCTTTTGACTGTGTTTCTTGTCCACTCACACTTCCAGGTCCTTTCCTGCAAAGCTGCTTTCCTGCCTGTTGACTCCAGCCTGTTCTGCTGCAACAGATTACTCCATCCCAGCAGCAGGGCTGTGTGTTTGCTCTTGAACTCCTTGAGGTTCCTCTTAGTCGATTTCCCCAAGCTGTGTAGGTCTCTGTATCACAGCTCTGCCCTCCAGTGTACGAACCACTCCTCCCCACTTGGCATCATCTGCAGACTTGCTGCCTGTATGCTCCATCTAGAAGTGAAAGCTATAAACTCTTGAAGTTCCCTGGTTGCACAGCTCCTGCTGTAGGTGATGATGGATGTTCTTGCTGGCCTGAAGTGATGCACGAAGGGGTTCACGGTGGTGCTGTAGCAGTAGCACAAGGCCAGCAAGCTCTCCTCTCAGAGAGAGGCACAGATCCTGCTGCTAGAGGAGGGCTTCAGCAGCATAATTTCAACAGACTCCTAGAGAGAAATAATTTCTTGGAGCCAAAAGGTTTGCTCCTGGTGTTGCCCTTCTTTACCAGTGTGGTTACCGGTGTGTTCTGGTTGGCAGGAGGAGAGGAAGGACTTGACAACCTACCTTGCAGTTACTGCAGAGAAAGACTTCATGTGTAGCTGTGCCCGTAGCCTGGGGCAGGCTGGGAAGCCAGGCAGTGTCAAGCCAGCGCACCCCTTGTGTCTCTGAGGTCACCAAAGCTTGAGGTGAGCAGGGGTCCAGACAGGGCGGGTTGAAGGGGCTGTCGTAGGCTGGGCACCTCTTGGGCTTGTTTGCGCAGGTGCAAACAAAGTTAACAAAACGTGCACAAAGGGCAGTGTCTGCCTTCCTCAGGTGTACAGAGACCTTGGTTCATGCTGAGCTCAGGGCACCTAAGTTGCCTCCAAGACTTTACATCTTCTGTCTTTTTAAGTGTTCTGGGCATCTCAATGCAGACACAGCTCTGTGAGGAGTTGTGTGACAATGACAGAAATGTGGTGCAGGCTTCTGGGTCAAGCACAGGCTGTCTGCAGCGACTGAGCTGTTGTCACTGTAACCTACCTCCAGCCCCTGAGTTTGATTATGGTTCAAGGTCCTGATTAGATGATTGCTTCCTTTTTTTTTTTTCTCTAGATCACAAAAGGCAGAGACAGCATCGACTTATAACTGGACAGAAAACTTGTGTAAGAATAAGTTTTCACTTTCAAGAAGTGCAGCCAAGTGAAGTTTTTCATAGCATTTTTTGATTAATTTCTTGCCAGGAAATGAGTTTGTGTCTCCAGATAACATCTGGCTGATGGGGGATTTTATTGACTGCAGACTCTCCTCAGCCTGAGGATGCTCTTGTGGAGTAGTCGAGGCCTGAACTTGGGCTCTTGTTCTGCCCAAGGGCCGTTTAGGTGAGGACAAAAAGTTCTTGCCTTTGAAGAGTACAAGCTCTCCTGGGGCTCTGCTCAGAGTCTTGACCTCCCTGCAATGGGTACGGTGTGTGGAAGAGAACTTGGAACTGATAGAGCAGTGAGTGTTTGTGCCCCTCCCCTTGCCACCTCGGGTACGCCAAGTGGAGCTGTTCCTGTCACACAGCCCGGTCCTGGGCAGGTCCTTTGCTGCATCTGGCCCTTGCCCTGTGGGAGCAGCTGCTGGGAAGCTGTACCTGGCAGCAGGGCTGAATGTGCCTGGACTGGGAGGGCACTTGGCATCTTCCTCAGCTCCATCTGGATCTGGTGCCTGGGTAAGCCTTGGAGGAATTGTCTCTGAAGAGAGCTCCCTCAGAGAGATGGCAGGCATCAGTTTAGTGGCTGCCTCACTGGGGATTTGTTGTTTGGTTATCATTAACAAGCATTGTTTCCATTTGAATTTCTGAAGCCGGTTTCCCGTTGGTGGGTTTTGTTATGTCTTTGTTTAAATCTAAAAGCTCCCACAATCAGATATGTGTTTCTGTGCAATGACAGCTACTTCTGAAACTCCACTTTGATAAGAAGAAAGGGAAGGCACTGGGGTTTCATTTGTCTCACAGAAGGGGCTGCTGGCCTTGCCGCAGAGCAGCCCTGTAACGTCTTTAACTGTCTGAAGATTTGTAGACCTTATTTTGAAATGTGTAGGCAGCACTTTTGTCCCGGTGTTGGCAGCAGTCTGTGTGGGCAAAGACCTGTTCTTATTTTCCTTCCTTCTCCACCCTCCAGAGGCACAGCCCACCAGCTCGTGCTTTGTCCCTGGAGGTTGGCCCCAGCTGAACAGTCTTCAGTTGTAGTTTTCCCAGACAGTTTTGTATCTGGAAAACAGATGCTTCAGACTGGGTTTGGCAGAGCTGTCAGCAGGTGCTTCTCTGTGTACTGCAGGAGTTTGGTGCAAAGCTCTTCTGTGAGCTGTAGGCTTGGTTTTCAGGTATTAATATTTTGTTATTAGGCTGTATGAAATGCTGATGGTAGGGGATAGTCGCTGTTGCTCTAGGGAAAAGCAAATATTTCACTCTTTTTTCCACTGACGCTTCCATTTCTCACTAAAATGCTATTTTCCCACTAGAAAGAAATCACCAAAAGATTGTTCCAAGTTGTCAAATCTGGTTTTGAACTCTGTCATAATGGAGTTAATAATAAATGTGTTCAGAATAATGCTTATCCATTGGCTTCCCCTCTGTTCTCATTCACCCTAATGTGCTCCTTAAAAATAGGGAGAGGAGGAGCAAGAGCATGACTGGCTTTGCTCCTGTGCCCTGCACGCGCTCGGTGGCCGTGTGGTCATGCTGTTCTGCAGACAACCGATGGCCAGGCAGAGGGTTGTTGCTGCAGGCACGTTAGCAACGTTTTCTCCTTTCTTGGGTGTTGGACAGTCACCTGTACGAGTGCCTTCCGCCTCGCAAAATCTCTCACCTGGATTCCCTGGTTTTCCCTGGAGCCTGCAAGCAAGGAGAGCAGTGTGAGAGCAGGGCCTGGACTGCTGCCATAGGCTGCTGACAACACACAGCGTGGAGGCCCTTGGTCTCCCAGGACCATCCATTAGGAGAGGAGGGAGGCAAGGTGTGTGTCTGTCTGTCCTGAGCCGGCAACACGGAGCAGAGCTTGGCTTGCTCACCCTTATAGAGCTGCCTCAGGCCCTGCATGCAGCCCTGGCAACCAGCCTGGGGGTCAGCAGCTGCAGTTTGGAAAACTCTTGGTGATGACAGTACTAAATCAAAAGAGGGTGAAAAAAGCCCTTGGGACAAAAATAAAAAAAAATAAGAAAAAAAAAATACTTACTCTCCTGCCCAAAACCATCTTGTACACACTGCTGCAGTGAGTCATAAATTGTGTTCACTGCGGGTCAGACAGCTGAGGGCAGCAGGGCCCCGTGCAGCAGCTGCAGTGGGGACAGGCTGGGGGGCACTGGTAATGATCTGTGACCATGAAGCTCTGCCAGCTGGCTGCCTGCAGCTGTGGGCTGGGGGATGAGATCCCCACGTAGTGTAGCCTGTGCCCACCCCCTGCTTTTCCCTGGCCAAGGCATGGCTCCCTTCCCTGACCCACACAGGAATGGTGCAGGGGTACTGCCCCTTGGCCCCACACCCTTGTGCGTGGCCGAGCCACCTCTCCTGGGGCCGTTGGTGCACTGCCATGTTATCCCTCCACTTCAACATTCTCAGTTTCACTCCTGCTAGCTACGGAAGCCAACAACCCTGATGCAGTCAAGCGGCACTCGCTTCGTGCCTGAGTATGGGCATCCTGTTTCCAAAACAGCTGCCCCAATGCCGTCGTTTTCACCATCCTTGTTCTCAAGGTAAAGCTTGAGAGCTGGGGCAGAAGGGGAGGGAACACAAGGGTGGGAATATTACCCCCCTCCTTTTTTAGAAAAATAATTTTAAATAAGAGTGGTGAAAAGGTGGGAAGCAGATGGGAAGGAGTAGTAGAACCACAGTCCAAACCCCAAGAGACTTCAGAGGCAGACTTTGCTCAGCTGGCCAAGGCAGAGAGCGGTGTGTGGTTGTGCATCAGCTCCCGTGGGTTCCTGGCACTGAGCACTCCCTGCCCGACAGATATAGAGATGGCTGGGAAGTCACTGACAAAACTTGAGCACCACTGTCCCCCTGGAAGAAGCTCTCCTGTCTTTTCCTGGAGCTTCCCTGGAGCATTTGTTTCGCATGAGATTCCCTCAGGCCGGCCTCACGCAGTGGGCACAGGCTCCGCTGGCCAGAGCCTGGCGGGGAAGCTGCGCTCTCCAGCCTCACATGCTCCCAGAGGTTTTTGTGGGCACCAGCTCCCCTCTCCCCACTCTGAGAGTAGTGGTGTGATTTGCGTTAGTTGGCTCTTCAGGACACTCACAGCTGGAATAAAAACTAAAGAGGCAAGGGCAAACACCCAGTAGTTGGTATCCACATACACAAAAAAACTGCCTGAGCACAGCCCAGCCGCTGCCGGTCACAGATGACAAACTGCCACCACGCTGATGCCAGGAGGTGCTGTGTTCTGAAGGCTGTTGCTCAGCCTGGCTCTTTCCTGCTGTTACATGGTGGGTGTTACAGCTCACCCATGTCACCAGTTTCCAGCTGCCAAGAACTTGTATTTGTAGCTTTGGCATTGTAGAGACCAAGTCCCTATCCTGTGTCTTGTGAACTGGCTGCCTTCGCCTCAGTGCTCAAGGGAGGTGCCAGCCCCTGCACACAGCTGAGCCCATTAAAACAAAACGTCCATATCCACAGCCAAAAAGAAAAACAGATAAAGCATACAAGGCTGAAGATAATCATTAGTACAGAGCGGACTCAACCAGCTCTTGATCACATCTTCAAATACGAACAAGCAGCCGGTGAGCCTGGTTTGCATTTGGGAATGGTGCCCATCTATACCACCAGCGTGGGGGCTCTTTGGGGCAGCTCTGTCCATCTTGCCCTGCAGAGGTATCGGCATTTCTGGCCTCACCCCTGCCTTGGGCCTGCCTTGCTCTTATGTGCTGGGGTCACCTTAGGAGCCCCTGGGAAGGAGCAGCCTGAGTCCACCTTGCTGTTGTGCTGGACGAGCACCAAGGGACATGATTCTGCAAACTTGTCACCTCTGATAGTACAGGGGCTGCTGAGGAGAGGCACTGGCCACATAGTGCACAGGGATGTGCTCTGTCTTGCAGAAATGACATGAAGGCATAAAAATGAAGGATGAGGCTCCCCGGTGCTTGAGGAGGTGCAGGTGCCCTCTCAGCCTATGCACCCTGTCCCCAAACCCTTGCTGGCTACTGGGAAGGTGGTGATGGGTGATGGGTACAGGACCCCTGGTGTCTGCACTGCTGCTGGGTGAGCTGGGCACAGTTGGGACAGGGAGGGAGCAGGGATGAGCCTGCAGCCGCTCAGGCTGCCTGTCTGTCAGCAGCACGGGCATACCTGTCCTCCTGGGGTGTGCGGGAGCTCCAGGCACCCTGGGCACCACAACCTCTTGGGCGACATCAAAGCGACTGAGTAAGTGCACGATGCAAATGAGCAATACCTCAGAGCTGGTGCTTAACCACAGCTGTGCTTCTGCCTGCACTGTGGGAATAAGCCGACGGTTCCCCTTTCTGAAGCTTCTCATGTGAGCTTGGAGGTGCTTGTCGTCTACCCCAGGGCTTTGACCCCACCACTGTGGAAGAGGGTGTCAGGTCAGGCGTGGACCCAGTGCTGAGGAAGCATGGCCACCACGGCTGGAGTCTGGGAGAGGTGCAGGCAGAGCTCCCATAGGCACCTTTGCTGGCATGGCAGCGCGGGCACACTGCTCTCCTGGTGCCCCTAACATCTGCTCCCGCTCCAGGGCCTTAACAGACATTGCTTTTGCTACTACTAAAAGAGAGTTATTGGGGGGGGAAACCAACCAAAACCCAAAACAACAAATACGTGAGTCTTATTGCCCAAATGCTAGATCAAGGCTTCTGATTTCTGGGCTTTCTAGTGTTTTTTCACTATTTTTTCTGAAAATGACAACCACAGGGGGGAGGGAAAAAAAAAAAAAAAAAAAAAAGGTGGTCCGTACCTAAGCCAGAGGCTCAGGTTTGTTTTTTTTTTACAAGAACAGAATTTCCAGTCCCTGCAGAACCAAGTCCTCAGTCTCATGTTCTCCTTTTTGCTGGGCCAATATCAGTTGCATGGGGCTAGGCAGGGAAGGCACTACACGCCCCATGCCTGTGAGCCCGCCTCGCTGGGGGACAGTATGGATCCACGTTTTGTGTTGGTGTCACAGGAGAGGGAAGCTGTGCTTTTCACACAGAACCTGGGGAGAGGAAAAAAAAAAAAAAACCTCAAAGGATTTCTCTTAAAGAGCTGATGCTGTGAAAAGGCCAAAATCAGACTCAATATCTGGTGACAAGCAGGTATTTTTTTATTGCAGCGCTGGACGCACAAGGGATCCCTCTGCCTAATGTGCGTGCCATAGAGTCAGATGCACAGCTTATATGCAGGTTATACATACATATTTGTGATATTTCTGAGAAATGATTAACATATTCATTATTTTCTGAGACCTCATTATTTTCTGAGATGTCCCACACGCACAATGCAATCTTTTGGTGGTCATTAGGGGTCTCTGGTGGTAGTTTACTTCATCATGGTCTTAATCAGAGTGTCCTTTTGGTGAGCTCCGGTCAATTAACTCCTCAGCTTTGTTAAGAGACCCTCAAGGCTGGCTTAGGCTGGTTCTGTGTTTCTTAATGGCATTTGGGAGTCATGGGGCATTCTGACTTGAAAAGAATCCTGTCCTTGGAGATAAGCTCTCCTTGTCTCCTTTGTCTCACATCGCTGTTTTCCCATTAATCCTGCTTGCTCAAGCATATTGAGTCTCCTACATACCAGGTAAAACTACAGTTCTGGCTGTTACTGTGGCTCCAACTAAAACCATGGCTTCAGAGCAGAACAAGCAGGCATGTCTGGGGCATGTCTGGGGTGTGTCTGAGGCAGGTTTGCTCCCTCTGGCCAAAGTAACGGTGCTGCCTGCCTGTCTTGTGCTGCCTGATACAGTGGGGCAGGAGCACGCTGCTCCCCAGCTTGTTTAAAGCTGGAGAAATCCAGTGTTACAGCATAGCCAGGAAGTGGCCGGGGAAGAAGGCAGAATTGCACTGCCTGGCAGCCATGCGGGAAAAGGCTATGGCCGGTCTCCACACCTCTCAGGGGGCTCACAGGATGCCAAGGGGCTGGGCAGCC
>NW_009716298.1:25892-31024 GCF_000703405.1 Apaloderma vittatum
GATGGCTCGGTCCCTCCGGAGCCGGTGTGTTCCCAGGTCTCCACTGCAGCAACGCTGCCCTTGCTTACAGCTGCGGTCCTGGGAGTACCCGGCAGCTGGGCAGTGCTTCACAGCTGCATCAACTCCCCAAAAAACCCACACAGGTAGGTATGTAGGAACTTCATTTGGATACTGAATACAGAGCAGCAGGTGCCAGAGAGGCTGCAGGGAGCCCAGCCAGAGCCAAACCCCACAGCTGGCTGCAAAGGGAGAGGGAGGGGGCTCTATGAGGCAGTAGCCTTGTCGCCTCCACCGAAAAAGCTGGGAAAATACTGGGCTATGCCGGCTGAGCCTAACTGCCAAGAAGCAGCCATCTGGATGCTGACACCACATTCATCTCCTCCCAGAGCCTATGGAGGCCAGCGTGTGGCTGGGAGCTGGTGTCCCCTCTCCGTCGTGAGTGGCTTGCCAGCTGGGTGCTGCAGGGCAGCCACCAACGGCACAAACGGCCATGGTGCTGTGGGCTGGGCGCAGGATCAGCGCATTGTGTGCTGCTGTGGGAGGTTCCATGTCTCTGTGCACTGCTTTGGGTCTTTCAGAAATCCCCTGGTGCCTCAGATAATTTGTGGTGGCTGTGTGGGGCCAGCGGAGGCTGAGGGACAGGGGGGAGATCAGGTAGAGCTGGGGCTGCTGCTGTGGCTCACTCGGTCGGGGGAATTCCTTGGCAGTTTAGCAACATCTCTGCACCATCCTTATCTGTGGCTTTCTGCTTGCTTCAGAAGTGAGTTGTCTATGTAAAGCACACCATCTAAAGCCTAATTCCTTCCTGGAATCACCAGGCAGAAGTCCTCTTTCAGCACAAAGGCTGAAGTGTTGATCTTTCGAGGTCCCTTCCAGTCCGTAACATTCTGTGATTCTGTGATTCTGTGATGTGTGTCCTTGGCATGTGCTGGTCCCCACCACCTTCTGGCTAACAGCTCACCTAAGGAGGGGTCCGGGGACTTGATTGGCACAAGGATGCTGCTTTTCCCCTTGTTGTGGGCTGGGCTGATGAAGCTGTGATGCAAATACCAAAGAGATAACAAGTGGATTCCTCTCGACCCACTCTCAGAGCCAATCTCTGGAGAGCAAAGTTAAACGCAGCCCACCAGGACGTTGCTGCATCTCTGTGCTGGCCAAGAGCTGGAACCGGCAGTGGGGATGCCTGGGGGGGAAATGGGATGAAAAGGGGATGCTGTGGGTAGCTGAAAGCTTCTCGAGGGGACTGGAGCCCTGGGCTGGCACCACTCCAGGCAGCGCTCTGCTGAGGAGGCGCATGACACTGTGACCAGCTCCAGGTCATGTCCGCCTCTCACAGCCTCAGAGCACTGCCTGCCCCGAAGCACATGCTGTCATCACTGCAGCTGTCATGGTTGAAGGCAATTTCTGTTTTTTAAAAAAACCATATAAATGAATCATGTAATGGATCATATAATGGATCATTTTCTTGACTCCCAAAGGAAGCTGCAAGGACAAGGATGAACTTTATGGTGTGGAGGATCTTGTCAAACAGGAAGTGAAAAGAAACCCATGTAAAAGCCTGATGAGGCACAATTTTGGCACAACAGTACAGCACAGTTCCCAGCCCCTCGCTGCTGGTTAGGGCTTTGCACCAGTCACTGCTGATATGGGACCATGATGCTGCTTCCAGGAACATGGTGAGCGTGTGGGTATTCACTCCGGGCTGCACCACCTTCACTGATCTGACCTTCCTGAACACGGCACGTAATAGACTTTGCAAGGCAGATGTGTTACAGAGCACTTCCCATCCCACCACTGCCTCTCCATGCACTCATTTCCTGTGATTTATCCTCTCTTGGACAACTTGAATGCTGTAAATAAGAGTGTGAGTTGCAAAGAAACTTCAGATCCAGTAAATCAAAGGAATTAATGCTGCAGAAAACCACAAGAAATCTGAGAAATGCTGTCGCAGATTGGGGCTGGCCTGGCCACTAAATGCTGACAGATGCTCTCTAACCCCTCTCCCACCCCAAAAAGGGAAGGGAAAGGAAATAAGGCAGAGGGACTTATGTATTGGAAAAGAAAACAAAAACAGCTTTAATAAAACAATAATACTACTAGTAAGGAAATAATAAAAATAATAATTATAAACAGATATATACAAATTTGATATAGAACCCGACTCGCCCCTGATAGCAATCCCCACTGATGCTGCAGAGGGGGCGCAACCCCCACGGATGCTGCAGAGTGGGCGGCACCGGGGAAGCCCCAGGCTTAGTGGCAGAGGGGCCATGGGTACAGGAGCTGGATTCAGGAACTCAGGATCAGGCTCAAAGGTGGAAGAATGGACAGATTTCTCCTCAGATGTCAGTCATTGAAGAAGAAGCCTTAACCTTCGTGATCCCTCAGTTTTATTCTGACTGTGATATATATGGAATGGAATACTCTTGTTGGTCACTTGTCCTGTCTGCTAATGACTGGAGGTGCAACCTTTTACTTCCTTGTGACTCCTTTTACTTCCCAGTGTGGCACACAAGATCCAGCAGTGACCGTGGTTACTACGGGAGCAAGTATAAGCGAGAGCCTTTCTGCATCCCAATCCCTGGTGGTAACCGCAAACATCAAGCGTTACCACTTCCAGTAGCAGACAGCGTGTCTTAGAAGAGACTGAGATGAAAAGTAAAATCACTGAACAGAATTGGTTCTGTTTAGCTCAAACCAGGACAAATGCAAACGCATTTTCTTGGAATCTGACAAAGCTCTGCAGGCAGTGCTCCTCTCAAGGACCCAGTGTCTAGCATTGAGGGAAACCCTCCATCCCAGGAGCCTGTCAGCCTCTGACAGCTGAGGTTTTGGTTTTTCATCTTTAAAGATGTCTGGGGGAGTTACTAAAGTCTCAAGGATGCAGGTGTTGGATTGCTATGACCCTGGGACAATCACAGCCTTAAGAAGTGTCTTTTCACCTCACGTTTGTCTACATACATGTTGCATTATTAAAAACCTAGACAGGGCTCTGCATGGGATGGAGAAATCCCATCAGCCCCCCACAGCCAGGATCAAATACCCCTGCTCAGCTTGGGGGACCCAAAAATTTCCAGCTGACTTGAGCACTTTTGTTTCTTTCCATCCTATATTCTGCACAAGTCATAGCAGCATTGATGATATCGCTGAGTGGAGAGACATGACTGCACCTGCTCCTAGCACTATGCAGATGGCTCCACCACATTATCAGCTGAACTTCTCTGGGATTTCTTTTTTTTTTTTCTTCAGCCACCAAATACCAGCAGTCTTTTCCTAGCAAAAATGCTGATTTCTTTGCAGCTAAACTGAAAAAAATCCCCACATCAAGCAAATGCTGGAAAGCCTAATGGATCAAAAGGCACCTCTTCAAAATCTCGGGCTGGCCTGATGAAGTACCATGGGTACAATGGCTTGAAATAATTCTCCTTTCACTCCAACATCACCGTGGAGAGGGTGGACCGCAATGCAGAGTTAGTGCGTCACAACTTTGAGACAAGTGTGGGTGCCACGTAAAACCATGGAGGCTTTATTTTCCAGCACTCACCACCATCTACATTGATTTTACAGGCAGTAATGGTGCAACCAATGAGTCATAACCACCAATATTATTTATGCATTAGCACAATTATAGTACTAAGCCTGTCAAAAACCAAAGGGAGGTTAGCAGAGAAAGCAGGGAAATGACTGGGAAAAACTTTGCTCAAAAGATAGGAAAGCAAGAAGGAAACCTGGCAAAGCACAGCACAAACCATCTGAGGTTTGATGGTACCTCACGGTCTCTTATGGGTACCTCCATACTCTACCATCAAACCAGAACGGGGCACCAGCTTGGAGGCAATGCCCTGGGATAGGGCACCTCACCCTGGCAAGCCAGTGGGCTCACTCCCACCGGGGCTCATGAGAGTTTTGGTGCCCATGGGGAGCTGCCAAGGGTACGTGCAAGGGTGGACCTAAGTGCAGACAGATTTCCCATCCCCCTGTCTGAAAACATCCCAAACCGACGAGAGCCTGTGGCATTAAGAGAAGAGAAAACCCCGCTCGCACCACGGCTGCCTCCTTGCTCACTCGCCGCCTGCCTTCGGTTGACCTAGTTGAGTCATGGGGAGACGGCGAACGAGAGACATCCTGCGCTGTGGTTGGCACTGACGCTGCCCGGGGAGAAAAAGGTGCTTCTCCCGAGGGTCACTCCCTGTCCCAGATATGTGGGGGGAGCAGAGGTGAGAGACGAGTGGCCCAAGGCAGGGCTGGTGGAAAGGGCTGGCTGGCTCTTGCTCACACACAGGTCATGCCAGCCTGGCCCTGCGCCCCACACTGCAGTCCAAAGGGAAAAGCCGATTCATCTCCCTCCCTGGCCACAGCGAGGGACGATTAATCTCCCTCCCTGGCCACAGCAAGGGATGTTGCTAGTAGTTCTCTCTGATGTTGGTGGTCGTTCTCTCCCAGCTGATGTGTTGGTGCAAGCTGATGGCACAAGTTGGTGGGCAAAGGAGCCAGGCTCTGGGTGAGCCCCCATGGGGACCTGGTTGCTAAACTCCCGTTCAGATACATTAAGCATGTTCAGACATGTGTTTTGTTGCTTGCAACCACTTTTCCTCCTTGACTTTCAGAGGAAATACAAATGCTGAGTCGTTGCTTGGTGTGTCTTACCTGATCATTGTCCCTCGTGTGACCCATCCCAGGCAGCCCTGGGAGCTCTGCAGGGGCATGACACATGTTTGACCCTCCTCCTGGGGCACCAAACCCAGGGCAGCAGGAGATGGGCAGTGCTGCCACTTGCTGTGGCACTCTCTGCATCCCCAGACGGACTGTGATGCAGAAAGCACTAAAGGTTGCTTAGAGTTGAGACAGAAAGGCAGAGGCAGGCTTTTAGTAAATAGTTTTTCCTTTTCTGAAAAGTCTCTTCTTTTGTGTGTGCAAATCTTTCTTTTGTGCGCAAACCTTTTTTTTTTGCAGGGAGGGGGTGCAGAGATTGGAGACAGGCTCAGCTCGTTACACATCAGGGGAGCATCCCCAGGGCCAGCTGAGGCCCATCTCCAGTGATAAAAGGAGCAGGGCTGGAAGTGGGACTCCCTCTGCCTGGGGGTTTGCTCAAAACCGAACCGGGATGGGGAGGCTTCACTTGGCCTCTCGAG
>NW_009716298.1:31055-46277 GCF_000703405.1 Apaloderma vittatum
GCCGGTGGGATCCGTTCACTGCAGCTCTCTCCCTGCCCAGGGCAGCCACCGTGAATGGAGAAGAAATGCTGTCAGAAACAAGGTAATCTGGGCTCTTTCCTCTATCCTCAGAAGGGGTTTGAGCATGTTGTCAGGGAAAAGTAGTCTCAGAGGAATAAACTTTCTTCCTTGCTTGGATCTGAAGCAGTAGTTTTAGCTGGAGCCATAATTTTAGCTGGAATCACAGTTCTTGGCTGACCTGTAGGAGACTTACTGCTTGAGCAAACAGGTGTGTGTTAAACAAGGGGATTCTGAAAGGGGAACTTATGTCCAAGGGCAGGATGCCCCAGGACTCCCAAATGCCACTGAGGTATGCAGAAGTGGCCTAGCCCAGCCTTGAGGCCCCTTAACAAGGATGAGGAGGTAATTGACTGATGTTCACCAAAAGGACACTCCGATGAAGACTACCATGATTAAGTAAACAACAACCAGAGACTTCTGATGGCGACCAAAATACTATAAAGGGCATGCGGGAGTGGGTGGTAACCTGCGATAATGAGTTCTCAGAAAATAATAAATATGTTAATCATTTCTCGGAAATATCGTGAATACATATGAATAACCTGCATATAAGCTGTGCATCTGACTCTCTACAGCGCGCACATTGTGCGGGGCGATCCCCTGTGCATCCAGCACTGCAGTAAAGAACACCTGCTTAATACACTGTGACTCTTGAGTCTTGATTTACAGCTTTTCACAGCATCAGATCTATCTGTTGCATCTGTACTCAAGAAGAAACTGAAAAAAAAAAAGGTCTTTTAAGGTCCTAAAACCCTGCTACCACTAAAAATGCCTAAACACTCTATGAGGAAGAGATGATTTAACAAGGAAAAGATGCCACCAAATAACTGAGCTCTAAATTAGGTTTTTCCAGTCTTGCAGTGAAATATTTAACAGCTGGTAATGTCAGTGTAAGAATCTGCTCGGAGGGTTGTATCTGTCTGAAAGTCGATGAAAGGCAAAAAAAATGCACCAAGTATCTGTTTAACATGAGCTCTGGCAGGGAGAGGACACTGCTGAGGGGGCCAGTGGTCATATACCCCCTGGGTTACTGCATCTGCCCTCGTGAGGAACCAGGAGACATGAAGAGCGGCTGAGGGAGCTGGAATTGTTTCATCTGAAAGAGGCTGAGATGAGACCTCATTGCTCTCTACAGCTACCTGAAATAAGGTTGTAGTGAGGTGGGTGTTGGTCTCTTCTCCCAAGTTACTAGCGGTAGGACAGAAGTAAATGGCCTCGAGTTGCACCAGGGGATGTTTAGACTAGATATTAGGAAAAATTTATTTACTGAAAAAGTGGTGAAACATTGGAACCAATTGTGAAGGGAAGTGGTAGAGTTGCCATCCCTGGAGGTGTCCAAAACACAGTTTAGTGGTCATGGTAACGTCGGGTTGATGGTTGGGTTACATGATCTTAGAGGTCTTTCCCAGTCCTAATGATTCTATGAAACTCCTCTCATCTGCCCAGAGTGTGATTGCCCGAAGGTACATGGGGTTCTTTATGGGATGTTGGGAAGACCCTTCTGAGACTGTACAGTAGTTATTGTGTGATGTCTGGAGGAAGGAGCAAACAGGGGAAAGGAAGGGATCAAAGTTACTTGAGAGAGAACTAGTGGGGGAGAACAGAGGGAAAAGGAGAAACAAGGGACTGCTTGGATGGCTACGCCCTGTGCCTAATCACTGTGGCATTCTGGTCTGCTTATTAAATTCTCTTTGGCTGTTTTACTGGTGAGGATCTCTGCTCAGTGCTCATGGGTGTGTGTGGAGGTGGGAGTGCCTGTGGCTGGAGGGGCACTGTGGGCTCAGCAGCCAGAGAGGCTGGGGTGCAGACGGGTGTGTAACAGCAAGCCAAGCCAGCTAGAAAACTAGGATAAAAGGCTCAGGAGTCAGGAAATGAGACTGGAGAGACTGTATGTCTACGACGAGCAGCTGAAGGAATCTATTTTGTGTGTGTATATATGTATATATTTTCTGCTTACAGGCTTTCATCCTGATTAGCCAGAGAGCAGAGTAGAATGAACCCTCCTTGTGCTTTTTGTAAGGATTGCTATGATCCTGAAGGTGCGTAAGTCCATGGGATCTGATGAGATACAGCCACGGATCCTGAAGGAACCGGCGGCTGAAGTTGCTGGGCCACTGGCCATCGTATCTGAGAGGTCCTGGCAGTCTGGTGAGGTTCCCACACATTGGAAAAGGGGGAACAGAACCCCCATCTTTAAAAAAGGAACCAAAGGCAACCTGGGGAACTATAGACCAGTCAGCCTTACCTCTGTGCCAGGTAAAATCATGGAACAGATTCTCCTGGCAGCTGTACTAAGGCATGTAAAAAATAATCAAGTGGTTGGTGACAGCCAGCATGGCTTCACTAGGGCCATTCTATGATCCCATACTTGCCTGCCTGCACAGAAGTGACCCCTCTCAAGCACCCCCTCAGGGTGGCTGGGGTGTGAGGGATGCTGGCTGCAGGCAAGGGACCCTCAAACATGTCTCTGAAGCTCAGCCACATTCATGTCTCTAAGGAAGAAATTAGCAGGGCTGTTTATGTTTCACATAGGGACCAGTGAAAGTGGCAGGTGAAAAACAAACACAGGCCGACTGCAAATATCGGTGGCGTGGGGCTGACTGCTTGCCCCTCGGGTTTCATACCGTTGCCCCCCTTTTACTTCTGCCTGCATTCCCTCGGGGCTGACAGCATGACGGCTGCGCGGGAAGGGCAGGGAGTCGCAATCTCTGGGGGCTCTGGCTGTGCCCCTCTTTAGAGCCCATGGGAGTACGAGTGCTGCTGTGTGTAATACAGAGAACACCTCTGGCTGAGGTTAGTCATTTGAGGCTCTCGATACTGCCGAGCAGCCCTCAGAGCCAGTGCTGCGGAGGGGCTGGATGCACTCATCTGCAGAGCCCCCGCATGTACCGAAATACGGGGCCACGTGGCGGCTGAGGGTGCCCCTGGCCACAGCACCCACGGACTGCTCCTGCAAGTGCTCGTGGTCTCCTGCCCACTGTGACGTGCAATCCTGGGCATGCAGGGCCTGGCTGCTAGTGCTGTACTTGTAGGAGAATTATACAGGAGCTGGGAAACATTGCCTGCCCCTACGGTGTTACTGGCTTATATCAGGAAGACACTGCAATGGATGCTGGATGAGCCTGAAAGCCTCAAGGACTGTCTGCTGGGAACACTCCAGGAAAAGGGCCTAAGGGCTGCTTGCTTTTTGGAGATGAACCTTTTCTCATCTCCCCCAAAAGTAGAAGTTTAAACCTATGGAAACCCTGTTGCAATAAGAACTTTTCAATCCTTTATTCAAGCTGCATCTAGCCAATTCCATCTTTTGCAAAAACAAGAATAAAAAGAGGAAACTGAGAGCAGGTTATTCTGTCTGCTGTGTTAAAGCAGTGATTGGCACTGGGTCTCAGCAACCTCTCTCCCGCAGGGTCTGGAGAAAGAACTGTGATGCTGTGGGGAATAATCTCTGTCAGGACTTGTGTGTAACCAGGGTGAGCATCAAGAGGGCTTCTGATGGACATTTCCTAGCACAGAAACTGTTAAGTTGGGCTCAGGTGCTCTGTTTAGTGCTTTTCACAGAGCATAAAGATGATTTAATTGCTGAAGAAGTGGTCAGACCTTAAGGGCTAGTGACCATGATCTGATTGTAGTCAGTATAAGCAAAAAAGAGGGCAGCCCCAGTCAGTAATATAGCTACTACATGTTATATTATAAATTAGGGGAAATTATGAGCAAAACTGACCAGGTGGAAAAAACAGTAACTGAATGACTGTGAATGGAAAGTTAAGACCCGTTCAAGAACTGTTTAAGAAATAAATAGTGAAGCAAACAATTGAATGAGAAGGTTAGCCTGCCAGCTGTTAAAAATAAGAAAACAATATCCAGAAAACAAGGAAAGGAAAGAGTTCATATTATCCCAGAGGGAAATGCTCTGAAGCATCATGGTGGTCAACGTGCTTTTGTTGACATCAGATCTTGATTCAGTCTCTGGAGTTCCATGGATAAATCTTTTCTGATGAAGCTGGTGATGAGAGTCAGGTGAAGTGGCATTGCATGCGTCCTGATTAGAAAAGGATGAGTGCATCACCCCACTAAAACACCTGCAAAGAGGTGAAGGGACTTATCGAGTAGGAAATGGTGCTGCATGTGGGTCTTTCTTGCTGGGCTTGGCTGGGGCAGGAATGTCTAACTCTTATCCACCTCTTTAATATAACAATCTGAAGTAGTTATAAGGACATCACCACTGACTAAAAAGCACAATTCATCCCAAGATAGAGCGACACATGGTGCAGGCTTGGGTTTGCAGACAGAGCTGTTGCAATCTCCAACCTGTCTGTCCTAGGAAGGTTACCAGCTCTTAACTCCCTTCTCCTCACTGCAGTCTCTGCTTGCCCACAACCCATCTGCTCGTGCTTCACCGCAGCTATTTAAGGCAGCTAATAAGGCTAAGAAAGGGTAATATCTCTGCCTGCAAATCTTCCCCAAAATCCAGCTTGCAGTTGCTATCATCATGTTTAAAAGAATTTAATAGTTTAGAGACCCACAGGAAGACTCAAGAGCTGCAATAAAACCTCATTTTCAAGAGGGATGACTATGGGACAATTTTTGCTAGCCAAAAAACTCCCATGGGGGTGATGAGGGGAAGCAGACAGGTCAATGATGATGGTGCCAGATAGGCAAAAGAAACCACTTCCTTCACCCAGAACAGAGCTGTGTTTGGTTTCGTGTCCCTCCTGATGGTTTCTGACACTGCAGGAATGTGTAGCAATGGAGCTGGCTGAGTCAGGGAGCTCTGCAAAATCAGCTGTATTTCTGAATGTCAGCTGTAGAACTACTCTTTTTTTTTTTCATAGATTGTTATTACTCTTTAACAGAAAAATGGAAAAAAAATATTGATTTTTCTCTTCTGGTATTTTATGGTATGGTAGTATGCTACAGTGTGATTTCTGACTGAAGCAGCTACTGAGGAAAAGGAAGGAAGATTGGTATGACTAAGTTCACCTTGACCTTTTAAAAGTGCCACAGTGAATGCGTAGCCCCTACCCACTCAGCTGATACTGTGGTAAACGAAGTCCACTCTGAGGAACAGAAAGCACAGTCCACGAGAGCTCACTGAAAGGCGATAATGTTCAGGGAAAAGATAATCAAACAATGATTTTCCAGCAACGGAAGACCTCCAGTCACATCAAAAAAGTGACAGCGGCTGACCTTTAGAAACCTAATGACTCTGGTGTGAAATGTGGGGGGTGCCAGCTGAGAGAACTCCAAATTCACTTTGCTCGGAGGTCTGCACTGCTGCCCATCATCGGCTGAACACCATGATGATGCTGTCAAAAGCTGCCATTAAACACATGGCTCTTCCCCCGTCACTGCACCCACCTACAGATGCCACTTAGCCTATCTTGGGGTGCTCGACATACTACAGTCCCTAAGCTCCAAGAAAAGCTGCAGCTCTGCCACAGGGGCAGGTCCTAACCCTGCCTGGCTTGGCCGTGCCACATGCAGCTGGAGATCAGCATTGTGTCCTCTTGGAAAAAAGCCTTCTATTGGGCTGAGGACTGTGACAGCCAGGGAGAATAGTTGTGCACACAGCAGTGAGGAACCACTGGAGGTGTGCCCCAGGAGCTGCTGGAGGTGTGTCTCGGGGAACCCATTCACCTCTTATCCCACTGCTTCCATAAAGCAGCTTGCTTGGAAGAATCCCAGCACAGCACTCTGGGATGAGGCACAACAGGATTTCCTTTGGTGCTGATGCTCCTCTTTTGGAATCTCCCCACAAAATTCTGGCACCATGGAAACACAAATATTTGTATTTTTGATTTCACAGCATTTTCCCAATTTCCTTCTCTACCCTGCCAAAGTAGCCTGACTAACATAAAGTCCTTCCTAATGGCTCAGCACCTCTGCTGGTGGAGATCCTTGACACACACAAATCAGCCAAAGAGTAGCTGTAAGCAAGGAGCAAGAAAAACACATGGAAATGAAAGCAAGAGTGAGTGAGGGTTCACGTGGTTCAGAGATACTGGAGCAGGAGTCCACGAACTTTTTAGGCAAAATTCCTTGACTTATTTAATAACTCTGGCTTAGTTACAAACTACTTTATTTATGGAGTGGAGAGAGATGTTAAACAGCAATAGGTGAGGCACATGCTGAGGACCTGGATGAAAATCTTGCCTTTGTAATGTTTTGGATTTTTTCCCCCCGGTATACACCTGCAAGGTTGCCTTTGCTGTTTCCCAACTGTTTTACTAAATCAAACCATGCAACCAGTTATTCTTGAGGCAAAGACATCCTTGGTGGAAAATAAGCAACTGCACACAAAAGACAGCCCAACACCAGGTGTAAGTTGTATTATTCGACTGTAGCAATGAGAACAACAGTATTACTCTCAGTAATTTATTCTAGGTGGAAGCCAAACCTTTAAATTATCATCAAAGACTACTGGCAAGAGGCCTGGTCTCACCTATGAACGTGTTCCCATTCCTTCGTGGCTTGCTGGAGGGCTCAGAAGATCCCCAAGGTGAAGGGCACATTGCAGAAGGGTGGGTCCCAGGAGGACAAGGTATTTCCTTCCATTCTGACAACAAACCATCAATAATCACTCAACCACCTCTGCTTCTGCTGAGCAGCAGTTTCATACAGACCATTCTTTATGCACATTGGGAAAAAGAGTCAAAACTATTACTGAAAGCACAGCAAGCACCCAGAGACACTCCTGCTGCCCGAGAGACTTTCTTGCCCCACAAGATACGGTTTTGTTCTTGGAAAACCACATTAGTTGCTACTCATTTCCTTGTTCTAGATGTTTACAAACAGTTCGATCAGTTGTTCCACTGTTTTTCTGAGAAGTAAACTCTCCTATATGATTACCCACTCCCTCCTTTTGGGGTGATGAGAGCACTTTCCTGGGAAATGGGAGCTAAATGGAGGAGGCTGCCAGGCCCTGGGCAAGGGCCCCCACCCTGCGACTCCCCGACATGGGGTCATGCAGATCAAGGATTGTGGTCCCCATTCTGCTGGTTGAAGCCCAGCAGCCTTGTGGAACGGGGGCACTGACAGGCTGGAGCTCTGAGCTACTTCTGAGACCTGGTACAGCGATGACACTGCAGGACTTAGCCTTCATTGTGACTAAAATGCATTAGCCAAGGTTTTAAAACAGAGTTCCCCAGCCTGGGAAAGCCTAGAAATGACAGCCTAAGGTTAGAGATATTGGATTATTGTGAAAAAAAACCCAGCAAGCCATACTTCCAACTAACTCCAGGTTCCTCCAGTCCTTGCAGGAATAACATTGCTGCACATACCACCAAGAGGCATTTCGTTGGAAAACTACTAAGATGACCAAGTTACCACAGTCTGCTGTAAAGTGTGAATAGGCTCACAGAGCCCCCAAAACCTCCTAAGCCTGATTGCTTGCACTGTCACTAGAAAGACACAATGAGTGCAAAGAATTGAGAAAAAAAAATCTCAAGAGATTCCAGCTTTAAGTTCCCTGTGGAAGAGAGACCAAAGTAATATCTTACTGCTCTGGGTATCTGCGGCCAAATGCAGAGCAGCCTCAGTTACGAGGCCCATTGTGTTTCCTTTGCTGGGTAAAACGAGCAGAATCTAAACGTTGGACTAGATGATCTTTCGAGGTCCCTTCCAACCCTTAACATTCTACGATTCTATGTATTTCAATCGACACAGTAAATTTTGACAACTGCTGTGTGTGTGCTGCAAGCCTGTGCTGCATCAGGGTGCCAAAGGCCAGGAAGATTTCCTCCAGGAAGGAGAGCAGGGGCCTGACCACACATGTCTAAAGCCACTGAATTTGCATACCCTTGATTTTTCATATGCAAGGCAACAGGACAAGCTGAAGGCGATTAAAACCATGAAAAACAGTCAGGGCATAGGTGTTCATGATGCCTCCAAATGAGCTGTCCTCTTTCCTCTTTCGGACATAATGCCAGATACTTTGCTTGAAATGTAGCTTTCGATCCTCAGTCCTACCAGTGTTGTTAACCCAGGCTGAGCGACACTTGCACTGGGCGAGTACAGAGATGACAAGGCAATTTCGGAAATACATATACACAACCACCACCCACATTTTTTAATTTTTTTTTTTTTTTGATTTTAGAAACAAAACCAATGCAAGATCCAGAGTCAGGGAGAGAGGAGATGGAGATGGGTGAGAACTCATGTCTGGTTTGAAGGCATGTATCAACAATGCGAGAATTATGGGATCAGATAAATTTGGAACATCTTAGGTCAGCATCCTGGCATTCTTGCAGAAACTAATGGCAAACAGCAAACTCAAGTTTCTTCTCCCAGAGGAGCAGAAAGGGAGTGTCCAGGGTGTACTTGCCCAGGCTGGCTGTGCTTCACAGAGCTGCCTTCCAGGAAGGCAGCCGTGGTGTGATGATCGCGTGCTCTCCTTCTGTGATTCCCCACTGAAACCCTGACAAGTTCATCAGTAGGCTGTGGTAGACCTGCAGCTGGTGGCTCTCGCTACAGGTAGAAATGCAGGTCCACTGCCCTGGCCCCGTGGCCCAGCTCCTCGCCTGCCTGCTATAGCTGCACCATCAGCCGTGAGGACTGCGAGCAATGGAGCTGGGGACACTGCCCCTGAGACCACGGCAGGGATTTTCGGGCATGAGGAGGCACTTGCTCAGGCATTGCATGGCCTGGACCACTTCACTCGAGCCTTTTTCACCCTTCCTAGGAGATTGGGACAGCTGGGTCCCAGCCATCACTACCATCCACCTGTACCACAGGCAGCCGAGACCCCCCTGCCCATGGTGGGAGGACACAGAGCTCTATTTGTTCCCCACTAGGAAGCTGCTCTGAAGCCACATTTGAGATTTGCTCATCCTCAGAGTCTCTGTAGGCTCCACCATACCACTAAGCCCCTTAGCAGCCCAAGGTATCACTTCACTCCTCTGAAGGCTTGGCCAAGCCCAAGCCTGGCCACAGGTAGCAGGGTAGCTCAGGCTCCCAGGTGCTACGTGACCACCAGGTATAAAAATCCTGCCTTTGAACTCACGTACTAAAGCAGAGGGAACTGCTGAGAGGCAGCAGAAACTCTCCTTGCTGTGGCTCCACTCGTATTTCTGGATGATAAAGAAGGGTTAGGGTTGTTCCTAGGGCCTCTCACATGGGGGCTCAGGCACACCCCGGAGAGTGGCTGCTGGTGAAAGCGGGACGAGAATTTCCATGCACTCAAGAGCCAATGGAAAATGTGAAAGCTTCGGTAAGTTTCCATGACTTTTGCTTTGCTCTCAAGACAAACACCGGTGCATTCCTGACTCAATCCGCCAGCTACCACCAGCAACTCGAAGTTATTTTTAAGAAACAAGGGTGGTGAGTGTGGGGTGTCCTCATGGCAGGGGGTTTTTTTTGCCTAGCTACCGTACAACCCCCTTCATTTGGTTTATGTTTATAGGAAATATCCTTGCCTAGATGGAAAAAGACATGAAAGAACATTACTCTTGCTTCCTCTGCATGCAGGGTACATGTTTTTCAGGACATGTGCCTTGTGACAGGTTGAGAGAGCACATTTTGGGGAAGGGAAACTTTTTGACAACTCATCCCTGAAAGACAGAGACACGATAACACTCCCAAAGGGCTTGTTCATCACCAGGAGGAGGCAGCGCCTGACTTCAGTAGTGATATGCTAATTTACAACAGAAAAAACTCTGGCTAAAAGAGCAGTGGAAAAAGTATCGCTGGACTGTCCCATAAAAGGATGCAAAGCCTGTCGCCCACAATAAGCACGGGAGAGGGTCTCCCACTCTAGGCTGACATTTAGCAGCTCTCTGTGTCCAAGCAAATGTCACAAGGAGACCAAGTGAAGAGGAGGTGCTGGTGTCCCAAGGGAGAGGCAATCCTCTTCCAGGAGAGAAGCCTGGATGGCCCAGGTGTGTTCCTCTGAGTGCATTCCCTGGACTGCAGGTTTCAGTGTGTGCAAAAAAGGAATTTTCCCTGAACAGTACTTCATTTCCTCCTTTTTAGGCTTTATGCAGCATCCCATGGCTTTAAAGACAGAAGTCAAAGGGGAAGGGAAATGGAAAGTGCATATTTTTTCTCTAGTTCTTTATGTTGTCCACCTGTCCCACATCCCTTCCTATTCATTGCTGCTTTACAGAAAAGAGACTAAATGAGCATTTATTGCTCACAAACTGGAAAACAGGAGGTTCAGCCTAATCATATAGAAATACTTCTTTACTGTGAGGGTAACAGAGCACTGGAACTGGTTGCCCAGAGAGATAGTGAAGTCTCCATCTCTGGAGATTTTCAAAACCTGTCTGGACATGTTCTTCTGTGACCTACTCTATGTGATCCTGATTTGGAAGAGGGGGTTGGACAAAATGATCCTCAGAGATCCCTTCCAACCTCGAAGATTCTGTGATACATTGCTAACAACGGAGGGAGGCAGCCCTGTAACTCCCTCCCAGAGGCTGAACAGAAAGTTGAGAGCTTTTACTGACAAAAGACTAAGCGAAGATAAGCTTTGTCCACCCAACTCTTAGCTACTGTTGGAAACATGACATATCAGGATGTCCACAGCTGAAGCTATGAAAGACATAAACACATCTACTTTCAAAGGCCCTTACTCAAAACTGAACTGGGATGCAATTAATCAGCCCCCACATTCACACACATACAACATAAAAAAAAAAAAAGAGAAAAAAGAAAAGAAAGAAAGAAAGAAAGGAAGGAAGGGGAAATTCAGATTAGTCACAAAGAAGTTCCCCCGCCTGCTTCTCCTTGTGCATAAAGCAGTCTCCTGAAGGCACTCTCCTCACTTTATCTCTGCTCCTGGCACAGGAGCGTCTGTCTCATCTGGCCCCTGCTCCTCCAGGCTTCTGCTGTGCTCCTGACCATTTCCCCAGCAGCTGTTGGCAGTGCGGCTGAGATGGAGGGACAGCCAGATGCAGAGCCGAGAAATCAAGACCAGATGGATCACAAAAGGGAACTCGCAGAGGATGAGTTGAAGAGCTGGCAAAGAGGGCTGGTTAGGAACACGCTGCACCTCGTGTCTGCAGCTGCTCAGTGGATATTACTGCTTGCCTGCTTGATTTACCTTGGTATACATTCTCTGCAACCCTCAACGGTAAGAGCTCATGTTCAACGCATTGTCTGTTGGCCTGTAAATCTTTGTATAGGCTTTATTTTTAATTATTTTTTTTAAGACAAAAAAAAAAAGCCTTTAGGTTTATCCCTATTCCAACCACCAGTTTTAAATCCTTTCATTAATGATTATCATTCTTATTTTTTACATTGCCTGTCCTCAAAACAACATCCAGTATTGTCCGGTTTTGGGGACAGATTGTCTGGAAGGGGGATCATTCGAGAGTGCTCTTTGCGCTGGCCCCCTGGGCGAGGGAGGTCTGCCTCCCTCCTGCTCCTTCCCTTACTTGCAGTGACTTGTGTCTATTTCCATTTAACTAAACGGGAGCACCTGGGTGGATGGTGGAAGAATCCAAAGCCAAGTTACTCATAAAAACCTCCTGAACTTTTAAAATGTACTATATGTGAAAGCAAGTATGTGAGAAAGCAAGCTAGCTTGTGACAGCTCTAGCAAGACCCCTGAAACATTTCAGAGCTCTCAGCCCGCACGAGGCTTTAGGAGTCGTCATCTGTCTCTGCAGAGGACAGCCTGTGCATGTGTGTACTTGAGAGACAGAAAGACTGATGTGGCCAAAGAGTTTTGTGTGCATGTAAAACCACTGCAAAAAAATATAAATAGCAGAGATGCCTGAAATGCAGAACACTTTGGCAAAAATTTCAGCAACTACATTTGCCTCTCTCATGTGTTTGCAGGCTGGTGGATTGTCAACAACCTTCCACTGCTCTTTCAGTGTGCTTATGCACTAACTACTTCTCCTCCCACATCTTCTCCAGGAGCTAAGCATCACTTTAAAGCTTGTTGTGCTTTGTCTTACCGGAGTTCATTCTTTCCTCCCACTTAGACTTCACAGAGAAGTAACCATGCAAGGGAAGGATGACCTCATGCTCTGGGTCCTCTGCTGCTTAATGAAAACCCTTGTCCTCTCTGCAGGTTTCACTGTCTTGAGTCCCACAGTGGTTATTAAACTGCAGAATGATGACCCTGATAACACTGAAAGATAACACTTCTAATTCAGTCCAGTCGTCCTACTAATGGAGACTGCAAGCTATCACACTGCTCAAGATCATAGAATGACCTAAGTTGGAAGAGACCTTAGAGATCATGTAACCTCTCCTGGTCACAGTCTCGTTGTGGCTCCTCATCTCAGTATCTCTCTTCTGTAAAAATGTTAAGTCTTTCTCCTCCAGAGGAAGATGGCTCACTGCTATGAGCCTTACAAACCCAGGAGAGCAGCAGCTGAGGAGGGGACACAATACATGCCTGGAGTTTCCCTTCCTCAACAGAGACAACTGAAACAGGGTGCTCCAAGAGCAGCAGCTCTAGCAGATGAAAAGTCCAGGCCCTGAGAGTCACTAGAGGACCTTTGCAGTTTTAAACACTTGCTAACTGCAGGCTAAGAACTGGTTTCTATTATTTTAAGCATAATTATATGTCCTGTTTTGACTGCACCATGCTCTGCAGGAGAAGTCTTGAGGGCTGCACATAGCGGGATTTCATCACACTGGATTTACAGGGCTCAGCAGGATAACCGTGAACCAACCCTACAAATTTCTACAGCAGAGGCAGCAGTACTAATCTGACTTTACTCTCGAGGCATTTTAGGGAGATGGAATTTAGGGAAGCAGGGGCACAGCAGCATCAGAGCGGCAGGCTGGGAGCGCTGGTCAGTGGGAGCAACTGAGAGGCTGTCCTTGTTCTTGAGAAGAGTCTCATTTTGATCTCCAGGGCTGGGGAGGGCCACACTAACTTTAATAGCAAGACAGTAGCTGTATGTTTTTCATAGCGAGACTGTATTTGTTTATTTGTCTTTGTCCTCATGGCTCCTGAAAAAAACACTGGACTGTTCTGTGAAAACACAGAGCAGATAATATCATGGCACATGTTCACAAAGTCAGCAGCTGCAGGCCAGATCTTGCTTAACAAAAAGGGAGAGTGACCTTGTTTCTCCCATGATGCTGCCTGGATCAAGCCTCAGCTCTGACTTCCAAATAAGCAAGTTAAAACAAACAAAAAAGTGGGCAAGTGGATTTTGCCTAAAAAGGGAAGGAAAAGGTGCAGGAGGAGTAATTGTGCAGAGGTTAATGTAGGTAAGAAAAATACGGACACCATCCTAATATCTTCTGGGGTGAAGGTTCAACCCACTTCCAGTGCACCCTTGTCTGCAATCTATATGACAGAGAGTCAGGCATATGATTGCGACGGACCTCTCAATCAGCGTGTATTGCTACAGTCCCCTCAGGTTTGTGCTTTGTCCAGTACATTCTTGACACTTCTACCATGTGGCATGGCTCTGGAAATAATGCCCCAGTCAGGAGGAAGTCTCATGCTTGGGGATCCAGCACAGATAGAAGTGATGCAGAAGCTCTGTGTGTAAATAATATAGGGAAATCTGAAGGAGTCAGCAAGAAACACTTACTGTGCCTTCAGCCTTCCTGGATTCCTTTCCAGCACTCCATAGTAAGGCAGAACAGAGAAAGAGGGGTGACTTTGCAATTACCCGCTAGTAAATTCTGCTGAGGAAAGAATGTATCTGTAGGGCTGGATGGAAGTCTGCAATCTAGTAACAAAATGCTTTGAGATCACACGACAAGTGGCAGAGATAAGAAAAGAGGTAATATACGTTAGTGACAATGGGGCTGATGTTCTTACAGTTACTACAAGTTTGTCATGGTCACCCGACCTGGCTTTGTTTAATAAACCCTGTCCACCAGCGGCTAGACCAGACAGATTATGATGGACGTTGTTTCACCTCAGAAGCTCAGCGATCCTGTGCGTAGCTATTGCCTTGCTGGGAAACTACCTGGAAATCCCAGTTGCCTGAGCCAAAGAGTGAAACGCTCAGTACACTCAGGTGCCTAGAAAAAACGTGAGCTGAGACAATAAGAATTAGTAATGCCGGATTAGGATTAGTTCCACCGGAGTCGATGTGCAATAAAAGCTTATATTTAGCAGTGGAATCCAGCCTTGCCAGCGAAGCAAGCAGCAGAGCATCAGCTGTGACAGCGCTAGAGGGTGCCAGAGCAGACATTTCCCACCACCAGCACCCACTTCATTCCCCGGCACAGAGCAGCCCGGCTCCAACCTCCGACTCCTGCCGCTTGCCCTTACCTGGGCACAGGACTGAACCTGTAGGTTTGCATGTCTGTGCTCAGTCTCTGCTCTGTTCCAACACTTTCCCTGTGCTCAAAGAGGATGGTCTGCTCCTGTAACACGAGGCCAAATACCACGAAAGTTGGCCCAGCACACACCGTGCCAGTCCCTCTTCTCCCCTAGGGAACCTATAGCACAGCTAAAGAGAAGCACGCAGAGCAGTGAGCCTTTTACTCTTCCATCAGGCAAAACGATGAAGACTTGTGGTTGTGAAGAGACTCCAGATTTGGGTCTCCTGTGGTTAAGATGAGAGATGGGTTTGAGATGCAAAGTTCAGTTTTAAAAATCTAATACAGAGGCTTGGTGTTTTGCGTATCTGATCACTAAGATACACACTTCTGTATTTGCATTCGCTTTTTCTGTCATATGCATAAAATGCAAATTAACTTTAAATGTGTCTTATGGCATTCGTAAATAAGTCGCTGAGAGGCACACATCGAGTACAGCCTGACCGAAAGTGCAGGAAAGCGTAAAGCCAAATGCCCGGCAGGCGGAGGGTGAGACAGCGGGTCACGCCTGGGTCCCAGCTCTGCAAGCAGCCCCCCGCGGCTCTAAGTCAGACTGGGGGGCTCCCGCAGAAGAGGCTTTACATCCCGAGGTCCTTCCTTACTGCTTAGCCTGACTCGGTTACGTTCACCAGGATACCTTTCTAAACAAGCCCAACGCTACCCGGTGCCCTCCGGGAGGGCTCAGCACCGGGCGGGAGGTCGGGCAGGCTCTAAAATCGTGTTTTCCACTACTGATACCAAAGCAAGCAAGGAGCATAGCTGGCTGGCCGCAACCGGGCCAGCTGAGGCTGCGGGCAGCGCGCTGGGAGGCGCGATCCCGGCCGGGAAACGAAAGCGATAGCGGCGGCAGCGAAGCGCCCGCCCGGAGCGTTAACGAGGACTTCTCTTCTTTTTTTATCTTTTTTTTCTTTTTTC
>NW_009716299.1:0-19153 GCF_000703405.1 Apaloderma vittatum
CTGCCTGCGGGCTGCACCGCCGGGGTGTCGCTGCCCGTTACCGCATCGAGGGAGGGCACGGGCAGGGACTTCTTCCACGGAAGCAAGTCACTGCGAGAGGAGCCCCATAGAACGCAGTGTGTGCCATACCCCGCCGTTCGGTTAGGCTGGGCTGTGCTGGGCAGTGCTGGGCTGGGCAGTGCTGGGCTGTGCTGTGCAGTAAGTGCAGTGCTGTGCCGGGCTGGGCTGTGCAGTGCCGGGCTGTGCAGTACAGTGCTGTGCAGTGCTGTGCTGTGCTGCATGGAACACTCTGTGTGTGCGCGGCCCGGGGCAGCCGCAGCCAACAGCCGGCCCGTGAGCTCGGAACGGCCTCACGCCGGTGCAATGAGGACGTGCAACTTGTCAGCAGAGTAGAGCAGCAGGACTTGTGTGCGTGGTGGGTTCTGTTCTTGTGGTATAGAAAACTTACAGAGTGATTTACCTGATCAGAGTCTCTAAATTCAAAGCATTTTAGGTTAGAATGGAAAGGAGTTAAAAGTTATTTTTATTACAGTACTATTTTAACTACTCCTGTGTATACTATAAAAAGTCATTGCTCATGACTTTTAATAACTCTTTTTTCATTATAACAAGCCATTTGCAATGATGCATTACACCACCACACCTTCGATTTTACAAACTAAAAAAGGAGTGAAGGTAACAGTCTGCGTAAATCCAGAATTAAGGTCCACACAGTTAATTTCCCCTGCACCTAAGTTTGCATGTTAAATTGCACATTCTGTGTCAATAGTGAAATTATGTAAGTAAGAAACATGTTTAAAGTTAGCAATGTTTTTACGTATTTAAGATATATTTTAAAGTAGAAGACAGCCCATGCCTCTTTACTACTATATAAAAAGTAAGTTCAATATATTTAAAAATTAAGCACTGTTTTTTCCTATTATTCTCAGGCCTACATTTACATGTGGAGGAGTTGTATCTGGAGAGTCAGGGTTTATTGGAAGTGAAGGATTTCCTGGAGTCTACCCTCCAAACAGCAAATGTACTTGGAAAATCACAGTAAGAATTCTTAATATCACAAAATCAGTGCTGAAAACAATGAAGATCTATTTGTTGTTAATGCCAGTGTTTTGTATGGGATAACTTATGTGCACTAATGAACTCAGTAACTCAGAGTAGTTCAACTAACTGGAGCTTTTTAGGGTTGCTGTAATACGATAATTGTGGCTGAAATAGAACTAACCTTGCCTAATGTCAGAAGCAAATTTTCATTGACTTCCATAGAAACACCCCTAATTGTTTTAAATTAACTCACTTGAAAGCAAACATCTACCATTCTACTCACTGCAGAAAGCAACAGTTAATTGGATCAAGTGGATTAAAGTAAAGCTTTGAGGTATAGGTAATGAAAAGCAAAATTTGTTGGCAAAAAGACATAGAAAAAGATTCAAACAAAACAAAAATAAGATCAGGAAGGTTTGCTTGTAATGTGTAAATAACAATGTTCTTCCAGCCAGGACATCTGGACTATATCATGCAGTAGGCTGACAAAGCGGTAGCAAAATGTTACATTTGTAGATGCCCATGTGAAAGCATGTGGTATGTTAGATATTTTGATGCTGAAATGAGACTGTAGGGCAGAGACATCATATTCATGGACAGCAAATGCCTTTAACAGGTAAGACTGAATGCTCCAGTGCTGGATGTGTCCTTATGCACAGACTCAGAGAAAGACGTTTGAGTGAATAATTACTTTTCCTCACACCTGCACAAATTGCCTACCGAATTTCATCTGTTTTTTAGGCACAGTTCATTCCTGAGAACTCCTATGACATTCAGGCACAGAATATGGTCTTTACAGAAAAAAGATATATAATAAGGCATGAAAAAAAAATTAATCTCTGTGTGATAGGATCACTAAAGACAACTTCATTCTGAAGACTGCCTTACAGGCTAGGTGTCGGCAGTAGAATAGAATGCCACAGGATACTTGTCTCCTGCTACTGTAGAGATGCTGACGCAAAGCGGGAGACACTGATCTGTTTACAGCATTTGGTTAAAATGACTCTTGTACCAAATGAGTGATGTAATTTCAATTATTTTATCTGAAGCGTACCACTGAAGCTGCAACAGTTACTTTCTGCACCTTTATGTACCATTATTATTAGGGCCAAGTTAGAGGTTACCTTTCATCTGTGACTGACTTTAGTCCAGAACAGTAGGATGCGAAATACAGTGTATAAATATACTTGCTTCCTGCTGTCAAGGGTCTGAGATTATAGCAATTAGAGTGGCCCACCTTGAAATCTGAAGAGCAGATGCAAATTGCATTTGCAGTCATACACACATGCCTTAAGTAAAAGAGAATAAACCTCCAAAGATAGTTTACTAACATAACTCAGATCTTCAAAAGTTCAAAATTCAATCTGGAGAGGAAGTAATTTTGATTATAACAGCATAAAGCTTTTACAATTAAAAAAATTGGAATACAAATGGAGGAAGCACTGGAGAAACATTTACTGAAGCATCCCATGGATCTCCTTTTTATTACACATTGAGAGCAGAAGGAGAAGAGAACAAGTGATTGTATTTAAAAAGTACATACAGAGTGACTTCACTGCAGACTTAACATGGCTGTTGCCAACAAGACACGAGCATCCAGCTTAGCCTGGACATTGTGAGAAGCGCTACCACAGAGCTGTAGCAGGGTTGTGTCTGCACTCGGGATTTATTGACCGTGGGAGGAACTTGATGGCTTCTGGCATTTCATCACGACTCGTGCTTTTCTGCTGCGCTGCATTTGCTCCTGCTGTCCGACTGCAGTATACCTATTCTCTGTAGCTTGCCCAAAGCCAGAGAAAGGCTGCACGACTGCAGTAATTCGGGTTTTCTTGTGCCCCCACTTCGTTTTAGTATATTGGTAAATGATATTGTTCACTAAGCCAAGCTGATTTTTTTTCCCCCCTATGACCTATGTAGAACATCCTGTCTTTCGGATGCGCAGGAAGGATGTAGGGAAGACAAGGACTACAAAACTTGCAAGACTAAGCCTGCACTCTCTTTTTAAAGAGGATGATTTAGCAAACTGAGGGAAAGTGGTACACTTGACGATCTGGTTAGCCTGAATTTAAACAACAAAATCCTTTCACCGAATACTGCAGAGGCTCAGAATGGCTTGTGATAGCACCAGATAAGAAAGCCAGTTACACTGCCATGAAGAAATATGGTGTAGTTACTGTTAGGCTTCCTCATTTAGCATCTGGTCTTAGGAGGTGACTAAGACTTTTTGCCTGTGTGTTTTAGCCAAGGGCTGTGAACACCATCCTGAAAACACTCTGCCTAATGCAGGATCTGACTGGTCTGCAAGACTGGAACAGACATTGATTCACTTTGTGTCTGGGTCACCAGAAGCATGAAGCTGCTGTTTTCTCAACTACATGATCTCATCTCCTGAAGAAGAAATCCACAAAGAGGCAGAGTGACAGCTAATTCATTCTTTATAAGAAAACAGATTTAGAAAATGTTATAGATAATATAGATAAAGCAGTGTAACATTCAGGTATCAGCTGAAATCTCTCCAACTGGTTTGCTAAAGGTAGAAGAGTCTTTCTAACTCAGTTATGGTTCTGTTATTTCAAGAGACTGGGACCTTTTCAGCTGGCTAAAGAAACCAGCTTCTGTATTCTAAGAGCTCTAAGAAGTGTTCAGCACATGCTTGTGGTTATATTACAGCCTTGGCAGCCTACCAAGCAGCTTTTAGCTGGCCTTGCTAAGAATTTGTACAGCTATTTCCTTTCCGATAGTAACGTATATATCTTTATCTAAAATATGTCATATACATTTTAATACTTTCTAATCCTTCTTGGACATCACCTTGCATAAATGTGTCACATAGTCTAGGAATCTAGACTGTTGTCCTGTGTTTTTCTGGCAGACTGTGTAGATCCCATAAAATTCTAACAACTTTATGTGCAACAATAATACTGAAGACTGTCGGAGTTATGTAAGGTTATATTTCTGTAGGTTCAGGAGCTGTGTTCCAGCAGGCTTGCTGACAATAAGCAAGATTTGAAAAATTTACTTATCAGGTGAGCTGGGAATCTGCTTTGGGGGAGTGAATTATTTTAAATAATTTTCTCTGCATTTTAAGCATTTTTTAATATAATTATGGCACTGCCCTTCCAGTAGAGAACAGATTTTTATGCATGGTTGTATTGCCAGAATAGAAATAGCTGAACAGAATCTAGTGCCTTTGTCAGGGAGAGCAGGTTAATACAATTTTTTAAAAAAAATCTTTTGTGGCTGGGGAGGATGGAGCTAGGGAACAAGCAACTAGGTTGGAGTTCTTCCTAGGATGTAACTCTGAATAAATTTCACATTCATTCCCAGCAGAGAGAAACAATATATTTAGCTTGCAGGTAGCTGATGTATTTTTCAAGTCTACCTAGGACTGCTGTGGCAAAACATACAATCATCATTTGGGTATTAAAGACGTACCAAAATATATTAAACCCATATACAATATAGGTTTAAAAATAAGGCAGAATATTTTCTCAGAAAGTTTTAAGACCCATTTAAGGGTTTTTCCCCACCAAAAGATTGTTTTCAAAGCAAATAATTGTCCTGGTTTGAGCTAAGCAGAACCAGTTCTGTTCAGTGATTTTTGCTTCTCAGCTCAGTCTCTTCTTAGAGGCAGGCTGCACTTGCTGAAGTTAGCAGCATATTTTTCTTAGGTGTTTTTTTTCCAGTCACTGGGGCATCATCCTTCATCTTGGTTTCTGATTCATCTGATGGTGTTGCTTGAGGAGGACTCTCTCATAGATCTTCCTCACCCATCATTGAGTGAAGTTGGCCATATGGACGGTACTGTTTTCTGGCTTTCTTTCTGCTCACTGGAGCAACTTTTGCCAGTACAGACTGAGGAATGAATACAGCGGCTGTTGATGTTTCTGCAGTGTTCATTGTCCAAGTTTGAGTAGGAGTAGTAGTCATTGTGGAAATTTGAGTGGCAGCAGCTACAATGCGTGTTGTGAAAACAGCATAACACCAAGACCAGTGCCAACATTTGAACTGATGCAACACATGGAAGAGAATTGAAAATATATTCAATTACAATGATAAAAACAATAGATAATGATATCCATAGCCAAAGTTCTCACCAACACCTAATGGGATGAGCCTGTCAGGCAACGAAGACATGATGTAAATTGTCTGGGTTTTTGTTTTGTTTTTTTTCCCAGTCCTTCAGAACTCTCAGAGAAAAGATCTCGTTCTCTCCTAACTGCACAAGCTGGAATTTAAACTATTGGGGCAATATATCAGAGCCCGTTTTGTGCCCCATGTTGGGCACCAGTCTTGCGGGTTAGGGCGGGGATGGCCACTAAATGCTGACAGATGCTCTCTAAATCCCTCTCCCTCCCCAAGTGGAAGGAAAAAGGGTATGAGGCAGAAGGACTTGAATAAGGAAATAATAAAAATAATGAACTATATACATATATTCAAAACCTGTATCAAACCCACCCTGCCTCCCCCCATCCTGATAGCAATCCCCACTGATGCTGCAGAGCAGCACTGGGGAAGTCACAGGCTCAGCAGCAGTGGGGAGCTGGATAAAGGGAGCTGGATTCAGGAACTCAGGATTGGTATCAAAGGCAGAAGATCGGACAGAGTCCGCCCTAGATGCTGGCCATTGCAGAAGAGAGAACTGAACCCTCATGATCGCTCACTTTAATACTAAATGTAACGTATATGGAACGGAATACTCTCGTTGGTCACCTGTCCTGTCTGTCACCCTCCAGAGGTGCAACCTTTTACTTCCTTGTGACCCCCTTACTACCCAGCACCCCCAGCGTGGCACACAAGAGCCAGCAGTGGCCTTGGTCACTATAGGAATAAGTATGAGCAAGAGCCTTTCTGCATCCCAGTCCCAGGCAGTAACTGTAAACATCAGGTGTTATCACTGCTAGTAGCAGGCACCGTCTGCAAAAACATGCTGCTGACTTCAGAGACTGAGCTAAGTAAAAATCACTGAACAGAACTGATTCCTATTAGCTCAAACCAGGACAATAATCTAAACCAAGTAATTTTAAAGCATATGACAGTTTGAGAATCCTCTCCAGAGACCGCTATGTTGCAGAGGGCTTTGTGTTGTCAGAACAACAGAAAAACAGCCTAACTACTTTAAATGTAAGTGCACTTTGATCAACATTATATGAAATACCTGCAATGGCTGATGAAAAAGAGAACCCCGGGGACCTTACTTTGTGGTGAGTTTTATATATAAAGATTAATATTTTACACAGATGGTTTTAGAGAATTATGCTGTAGAGAAACTCCACCTAAAAATTTTCCTTTAGCCTTCAATAGGGTTAAGGCATCTTTCGCATGAGTTTTGAGTCATACCTTCTGATCCTGAAGAAGTTCATAGAGTTAAAATAAGAAGGAAAACATAGGGCAAGTATTGGTCACTCAGTGTGACAAGAAGAGGCAGAAACTAAACCGCCTCTGTTGTTGAAAGATACCAGCTGGGTGGATAAAGCAGAAAAATAAGGCACACCCTGCAGGGAAAGCATCATATATTCTTCCTTTGACTTCTCCCTCTTTTTTTTTTTCTTTTTTTTTCTAAGCAGCTACAATTCCTTCCAATTCTTTGCCTGAGGTACCCCATCATCTTACTGCGTCAGGCACAGACATGACTCAAAGTAAACAATACTGAGTCATGCTGGCCTGAGCTTTCTCCCTTGTGTTTTAAATGTCCTGAGATAAACACTAGCAGATTTTAGCACATTACTTTTTAACATTTAAAAAAGGAAAATGGTAGAAATGAAAGAAAAGTGTTGTTTTGCAAAGGGTGGGATTCCTTGCAAGTAGCTGCAAACTGAGTGGCTGCTGCCAGAACGTGGAACTACCATCCTCTGCGCTCTTGAAGGTCATCTGGTCATACCTCAAGCTTGTAACTGATTTAACATGCTGGGACAAGTTTGTTAGTTTTGTGAATAATGACCAATATTATTTTAATTAGTAATTAAATTATTTTATAACATAATCACAGTAAGTAGTGACTGTGATTAAGGGTCCCAGTCCATACATTTCTGTAAATGACTTATTTCCCTAAATTCAGTGAAACTTGAGAAAGGATAATTCTGACAACTAAAATCTGGAGTAGGCTCCTTATGTGGCTGAGTTTTTCCTCCACATTTTCTTACAAAATGTCATGAAACAAAACTAAGAAACTCAGTTACATCTGTGGGGAACGGTCTTGACCGAGATCAAGTAGTCTGAACCAACAGCAGCTATGGAGATTAAAAACTATAATGAAATATAATTATATAATGTAATGTAGTATAGTATCACATAGTCAGTGGTGGAGAGAGGAGAAGGAAGCAAACAACACTGCACAGAATTACTTATACCATGAAACAGAAACCCCAAGATTTGAGTGAATGGTTAGCTGGCAGTTCAGAGTTTGGCTGCTTTGACAGTGTCCTCTCGCTCTTGAACACAGGTCGGTCCCACATCCTGGTTCACTGTGCCCCACTTGAGGCAGCAGGGGAGTACGGAATACCTGGGGTTAGGACTGAGTGCCTTGAAGCTGGTGTGAGCAGAGTCAGCACTAGATCAATATACTCATGGAACAAAACTGTCAGTGAGGACCCATCAGCATGACGGAGGGATAATCACTTGGCTAAATCTGAATGCATTTCTTCAAGGACAGCAAAAAGACCTTTTCTTACTCCAGAACTTGCCTCTTCTCACATTTCAACTTCCTTTTTCAAACTCTGGGAGGGAGTAGGTGTCTTCAAAGAAGCAATTCAAGCTGAGCAAGTATGGAAAAATTTCATAAGCACTAACAAAATTATTTAATCTAATAGAATAGAGCAACTTCTGTTCAACTTTCGGAAACAGTGGTAAGAAAAGGGGTGATTTCATAAAGATGGGTAAGTTAAGTTGCAGCAAAGCTGCAAGACACTGTAGTGGAAAATGTTGGACAATCTTAACTGTAGGCATAACAGCTCAGTCAGTTTTAAAACAAGATAACCTTTAAAGGTCACCTCATTTGGATCCTGTTGTACTAATTGTACAAATGTACAAATAATGAATATTCTACTCCAAAAGAGCATATGCTATTTTATATACATACTTATGAAAAAAAAAGGCTATTTTAGCTTAACTGCCTAAATCTGACTTTATCTGACTAACTTTACAACCATCATTTTTGAACTGATTTGTCTGGTCACATAGAGTTTGTAATATAATAATAAATAAAAGACAGGTCCTCGAACAGAAATACCAAATTCCTTTTAGCTCTCTTTCTGTTAAAATGACCATATCTTAGTGCTTCTTAGTGATTCAGACCAGAAGATAACTCAATGCACTAATAAGAGATATAGTTACGAGAGCAGCAATTAGAAGAGTCATGTTGCTTTCACATAATACTTTACAATATGACCATGTGTCTGTATTGGCCTTATGCTGACAAATTATCCATTGCAGTTATTTTCTGTTATAGGGCTTGCTCACTTCAGTAGTGTGAGTTCTAAACCTAACATCTCGCTTTAAAGTTTTGTAAAAAATAGTCATTGTGTTTTGGAATTTCTGTGTAAGATTAGATGAGTTTTGTGATTTTGATGTAGTAGTAATATAGTGATGTACATCAGCACAAGGGAACTGAATGCATTTTCGGAAGAACTTAAAGGAAAATACTCTGAAACCAGCAACAGGAACTGCAGTGGGGCTGGTCAGCCAGTGTGTATTTGGGACCTGGGCACTTGAAAACAGCTCGTGCAAAAGTCCATCATGCTGCAGGATCAGTATCAACACCAGAAATAAAAGAAGCTGCATGAATGATAAACCTTAAGATATCTATAGCACATTTTTCACTGCACTTAGAGCTGCTGCCTGTCTTCTGTGGGTTGGTCAGTCCTGTCTATAGGACTTTCATCTTCCATTTAATCTCACAAGATTCAAACACTGTTTGACAATTTCATACAGTTTACCTGTAGTTCACCTCAAATTGGTGTTTTAAAGCAAGTCACTTTAAAGGAAAGAAAAAATAATGAACCCTTGAAGTAGCTTAAACATGGCCTTACTGCAGATAATTGAAGTGTGTGTATACATTTAAAGCAGTAAATAATAGCAGTGTGTCAGTAAAATAGAACAGCTGCAATTATTTTAATAGGTGACCACTCTACTGGGCTATGAATTGAATGCAGATAATTGCACTTTGCCTGTCTAGAGTCCCTCTATACTTTAAAATACTATTTCACTTCTTCCTGTACTTTTACATAGGGTTGAGTGCTCCTCAGTATGCTGCTTAATGTCTTAAAATCTTGCAACTCTATCGCAGGAAATGTTTCCCTCCTCGTTTTCCTTCCTTTTCTCCTATTTTGCTCTCTTAATATACATCCTTCTCAGTACTGTTGCCTCTTTAACAGTGTCCACAGACACAGATATAAGATTTACCCTGTCTTATGTTTCCTCAGATGTTTCTGAAAACAAAACTCTTTTCTGTATTGAGGACATCCATTAATGCTTCTTTTGAATTCTGCGTTTATAGTTTTAAATATTCTTTCCAAATACAATTCTTTTCCTTCAGCCTTCAAGCTAAATGTACCCACTCCAATAACTAAATATTACGGTTGTGCAGGATTAGCCATAAAGTTTGCGGTTCTATGTATAAATATAAGTTGTGTGTCAGTACAGAATCTTAGAATCATGGAGTGTTAGGGGTTGGAAGGGAACTGGAAAGATCATCTAGTCCAACCCCCCTGCCAGAGCAGGATCCCCTAGGGCAGCCACACAGGAACGCATCCAGGCGGGTTTCGAAAGTCTCCAGAGAAGGAGACCCCACAACCTCTCTGGGCAGCCTGTGCCAGTGCTCTGTCACCCTCACAGTAAAGAAGTTTCTCCTCATGTTGAGGTGGAACTTCCCATGTTCTAGCTTAAACCCATTATTTCTTGTCCTGTTACTGGGCACCACTGAGAAGAGGTTGTCCCCTTCCTCTTGACACCCACCCCTCAGGTATTTATGTATGTTACTAAGATCTTCCCCTTTTTTTTATCATTGCCCCTCTGTTTTGAAAAGCTGTTGCTGGCTCAAACCACCTTTGATGCTGTGCTTTGGATGTTTCAAAATAGGTTGCATCAAGTAAAGCTAGAAGCTGTGAGATGCCTTACTGAATACCAGGCTATGCTCAGGATGCCAGTGAGGCAACTGAAAGCTGTACTCTGCGAGTGAGGGTCATCTTCCTGTGTGAATCTTTATTTCTACTGAGTAGTGTCCAACCTATATTAGAAAGACAGGTGCTGTGCTGTGGTGATTGACATGGTCTGAAATGTCAAAGAACTGAATAAGGCAGGAAGATACTGGTGGGCAGGGAAGTTACTTAAAGGTCATTGAAGTGGTTATTTTTGTACTTTTTTTTGTACTTTTTTTTGTTTTCTTTTGTCCTGCAGAGTCTGTAAAGCATATGCAGCTGGCACTTTTGATAGTGTTGGATGGATAAACGAATCACAAATGAATTGCAAGTGGAAAAGTCCTAGGCTTTATGCTGCTTTTGGCATTGAGTAGCTCCTCAAGTTCAAGCCACTTAAAGACTAGTCAACAATGTGTCACTGCTGATGGAAGCAATTACACCATCTTAGGCTGTGACATTTGTCTGTCATGTCAACTGCTGTCTGAGATTTTTTCCCCTTAGTTTTTTTTAGTAAATATCCCCATTGTGCACACTGACTCACACTTTGTATTAATGAGAAATGTAAGGCTTTAAAAAACCAATTGCACGGTAGCCTCATTACTATGAAAAATCCATTATATGGAAGTAATTTGTCAAAGCCAACTGTTTAGTTGCTGTAATTTACTCATTTATCAAGTTTGATTGGAATGTAGTGACTTTCTTAATTTTTTTTAACCTTTCTAACCCTCTTTCCATGACGAAGAATTTTTTTTTTGTGGAAAGGACAAAAGATGATTTGCAATCACTGATAAGTATATGTATTAATGCTTCAAATAACTTGTTTTATGTTGGAAATGAGTTAGGTTTCCATGGATTTGCATGGAAACTGATATGGAATCTTGTCAATCCATGAAGTTTTTGTCTGTACAAAAGGGTCTGGCTGGCAAAGAATAGACTGAGCAAGGCCTGTAAATTAGATAATAAGCATCAAGAAATGTAGTTAATATTGGATCTCCATAATTCTTGTAGCTGAAGGATCAGACATGGTTTGGTTTGCAGAAGAAAATCCTTCAAACTATGAAACTTTATGACACAATTAGCAAGATAAGAGAGACCATTTCATTTGCTCAAAATTGTAAATTGCTTGTTTCTTTTTTAAAAAAAAATATTATTCTCCTCACCTTACTTTGGTGACAGGGAGGTGCATGGCTGATTACATACTTCAGCAGAAAATAAGAGAAACATGGCAAGCTGATTTGGGTGGTGATAGTATATAATCAACTCTATGAGCCTGGCTAGATGCTACTGTGGATCAGGAAGAAGAAAATGACAACAGAGATGGCCTGAGCTTTAGTTTTGTGATTGTTCCAATGTGATTTTAAAAACCACTCTGCCTGGGGCATAGTTGACAGAAACAGCTTGCCTGTTGAGTAGTGAAGGGTATGAAAATACTCACACAAATAGTGGGATCAGATAGGTATGTGGTCAAAATCACACTTCAATTTACATCTCTCCCTCCTTTCCTCTCTCTTTCTGCAGGTCCCAGAAGGAAAAGTAGTGGTTCTTTCTTTCAGATATTTAGACCTCGAAAGTGACAACTTGTGCCGATACGATTTTGTGGATATATACAACGGCCATGCCAATGGACAACGCATCGGCAGGTTCTGTGGTACTGTGAAACCAGGTGCCCTTGTATCCAACAGCAATAAAATGCTGGTGCAGATGACTTCAGATGCTAATACTGCTGGAAGTGGATTCATCGCAAAGTTTTCTGCAGCAGAACCACATGAAAGAGGTAGTTAATAATTATATATATATATGCTGAAGACAAATATAGCTGAACAGCTGCATGGAGAGCAACATTAATGCTTAAAAGGACGTGATGCCAGATATATAAGGGATTGTGCTGTTCAACATATTCATTAATTATCTTGCTTAGCAAATATCGTAGTATAACTGTTTAGCCATTGTAGTTGATGAAAGTAGTAAAGAGGAGGACTAACTATTTTAAGAATTGTGAAAAAAAACTACACCTGGTACCAGTATGGTAATTGCTTATCAATAAAATGGCAGATGAAATTCAATATAGATAAATGTTGCAAGTAAGGGGAAAATAACTTTATGTGTAGTACAATAGACTCTGAATTGACTATTACCACTTAGGAATGAAATCTCAGGTTTAAAATAGATAACTTATGAAAACACCAGTTGAGCATCAATCCAGTGCTTAATAGGTATCAAAAAAGAAACAGACTTAACAGTTTTTTGAAAAGGGAATAAAGGCCAAAGAACAACAACAAAAAGTTATGCAGCTGTAAGTCCATGATACATCTACATCTTTAATACTCTGTGCCATTATGATATTCCCAACTGGGAACAGGATATAATAAAACTATCAGATGCAATCAGAGACAACAAGTATGACAGAGTTAAGGAACATCTTCTACACAAAAACCAGCTGCACAGCATGGACATCTTTGTGGTGGGAGAGAGAAGGTTAAAGGGAAAGTAGGAGAGGGCTCTATAGTCATGACTGGTATGGAGAAAGTGAACAGGAACCACAGTCACTTTCTAATAAAAAAACAAATAAAACTAATAAAAAATCCCAAATGAGCAAGTGGCTGCAAAGTTAAGAAGGTGATTTTTTTCAGTGAACGGGGAAGTGATGGAGTGCTGTGCCAGGAGCCATTGTGGATTGTCAATTTCTGCACTGGTTTAAAAACAGTTAGGAAAACATATGGAAGAAAAAGTGGTTAGATATTAAACATAAAAGCTATGCCTTATGCTTAGGAAGGCTATGAACTGCAAGCGGCTGGGAGGTTACAGGGAGGTGGTGTTGCTCTGCTGAGTGAATCTGTTTGCTATTAGCATGCTACCAGACTAGATAGGTTGTTAGGCAGGTCCAGTGCAGATGATGAGTAATTTATTGGTCCTTCCAGTTGTATCCCTGTATTGATAACTTATTGAAAGATGTTTTAAATGACTGTGATGTGATAGAGTTAATTTTAATTCATTAAATTAAATTAATTAATTAAATCAAATAAAAGAATATTCATAATCATATTATAAATATTACATACCTGATGTAGCTTTATAATTTATACCTGAGAGGAAGAGATATCGAGGAAAAAGCCTGGCTCCATTGTGGGCTCTCCACAGGCCACAGTTGCTTCTGGAATGGTGGTCAGCCCTGGCACAGGTGCCCCCTGCGCTGTGAGGATGGCAGCTCCTCCTCCTCCAGTGACCCTGGTGTTTGCAGGAATGTTTCTCACTCTTTTTTTTTCACTCCCTTCTTCATCTACATCTGGCATTTTCTGCCCTTTATTAAATGCATTTTCCCAGAGGTGCCGCCAGCTGAGCGAAGGACTGCTGTCCTGTGGTGGGGCCATGGCAGAGGTGGCCAGAATTGGCTGGGACCGGCCACGTCTCCCTCACCGAGGTCTCTGCAGTGAAAGAAGTGCAGTACACGTGTTACCTGCATCCCCGTTGCACTCTGATCAGCGTGGTGTGCTGTACTTGCAGGGGATCAGTACTGTGGGGGACGACTGGAGAAGCCGTCAGGGTCTTTCCACACGCCCAACTGGCCAGAGCGAGACTACCCGGCAGGAGTGACCTGCTCCTGGCACATCATAGCCCCGAAGAACCAGGTGAGGCACTGTCATCGTCCCACTGGTGTGGCCCAGCTTCCATTGCCTGCAAGGACTAACACCTCATCAACAGCCTGCACACACAACATGCTGCCTGCGCTGCACCGAAACAATAAAAATGCTGTCTGGCTGAAATGTAGAGTAGGTACGTGCAAGTGGTGTAGGCACACCTGTGCACCAGCAACACCCACCTTCCTCTTACCTGTTACCTGGTGCACTCCAGTAACGCCTGTGCTTTCTCAGCATTGTATGTCCTCTTCTGTGCAGTGATACATTTCCCTGATTAAACTTTTTAAAGCATCTGTGACTTATGAGGCTTTTAAAATAGATTCTTTTAAGACGGTTTTGTTAATTAAGTCAGAGCAGGTGATTATCTCAGGACCAATGCTAGGTTTAAGTCTAACAACATCTGTAGCAGTTTCTGTGTTGCTGCAGTTTGTTACTAGAGCTTACTGAATTTATTAAAAGCAGAAATTATTTTATTCTGCTTGCAGTACAGGGAATATGTTCAGATGTGACCTGCACATGGATTTTCAGTTTCATGAAATTTTATTTCATATTTTGAAGTCTCTTTCTCATGCTTGCTTGATTAGCTGGGTGCTATCAGAGCATATGCTGCCACTTCATTAAGACCTGAAGAAATGTGGCAGCAGACTAAGAGGGCTCATTTGCCACACATGGCAAACACAAGGTTCCCTGCACTGTAGGGTTAATTTCAGTCTTAGCATCACATTTTCTGATTGTTGCTGAGCCATCTGCTCTGTGCTTTGGCAGGAAGTCTACCAAGACTGAATGCTTTGGTCACCAAGCATGTTTGGTAGGTTGCTTTTCTTAACCACATCCAGCTTTTCTCACTCCTGTACACATAAAGGCAACTTTCCTTTTAATCTTCTTCTTATGACTGTAATCCTTCAAATAAAAAAGCTGCCCCAGACAAATGTGTTCTTGACAACTTTCTTATTTTTTTCATTTACCAAGATATTTTCTCCCTTCAAGTGAAGCAGTACATCAGCTTAATATTTCCTGTACTTCTCTTTAATCCACATTCCTTGCTTGCTAGATGCAAGTCCGATAGATAGGCAGTGATTTTTAAAACCTTATCTGTAAACTGCAGATGACTTTCATTCTTTCCCAATAACTCTAGATAAGCCTAAAAACCTTTTTTAAGCTTGTAGAGAAGATTTAAGAAAGGCTATATAGGCATGAAAATAAGGGCATTATATCCTGTACCTTTTGAAGATCCTGTTCCATAATTCTCCAAATTTCTGAATATCTATTTTTCCTGTACTGCAGCAGTGGTTGTTTGCATGCAAATGAGGCAGTTTTGACAGTGACAAAAGCCATTCCTAAGGAAGTAGTGAATAAGCATCTCTCTTCAAGTACACATGAAAAGCTCTTCACTCTTCTGTTTGGTAAGGTTTAGTTGCCGTTGTCTCACTTCCTTTTACAAGGGACACTTTTGCTTCTAACCCAAACCAATAGTTACTTCACTTAGTACAGAAGCTGGAAAAGCTTCTCATAATGGAGAAGAGCTTCTATCACAAAATATTTTGTTATTAGCGCAAAGTACACTTATGAACAATAGTACAGTAGATACTATAACCTGCTAGTTTGCCTGCTGTGGAAAAAAACCCCAGAATTTCTGCTCCCAGTTGCATTACTTCTTTCTATACCTTCTTTTCTCATCACAAGTATATTACTCAGATGGATATTTCCATTTAAAGTGCATTTTTTTTTCATCATGACTACAAGTTTTTTGGAACAAGCCTGTTACTCATCTCTGAAACCAAGTCTCCGTTAGGTTACTCATACTTTATGGGACACAAGATAATGCCTTACACATCTGAGTAGTGCAAAAGCATACCGAGGCAAAATTCAGACCTTAGGAGATATGATAGCAGGCTATAATTACTACGAATGTGGAACAAGATAATTTTTACTGTATCAGTAAATGTATGTAATGTACAAATGACTGCTTCTTCTTTGTACAGTCTTAAAAGATTTAATATCATCTTTGTTTGAGACAGACTTTTAAAGAAAGAGGAATCCTGCATATCTACAATCAACACAGTCAGTCATGCCTCATTTGTGCTGTTTATGGGAAAGTGATTTAAATACTGTTGTGCTTCATATAAAGAAGCAAACTAATTGCATATATTACCTCTGTTTCAGTTGTGCAACTGTGTTGTGTTTTCCTACCTTATTACACACAACTGACAGACTCATATTGCAGGACTTGATTTCAGAGAAGTAAATTCCATTTCTGTTTTCTTGTCCATTGCTTTTGTTTCTTAAGTAGAAAAGTCTGTAAATTCGATATGGGGGCTAATAGCATCAGTACTGGAAATACCAGCGTTATACTAGTGTTCATGACTTGTAAAGCCTCAACATTTATGGAAATTGTGTATGGAAACACAATTCCTTTAACTACTTACTTCCTCCTGGTCTTTTTCTTACTATTTATTAATCTTTTGTTATCAGTATTTTTGTTTCTGACCTTTTTATTTCTGCATCAAGTAAACACACCATTGACAACCACAGTGATTCAGACCCTGCTCTGAATTAACTCAATGAAATGACTCTTACCAACTTTGCCTTTGCTTTTGCTTTAGCATATATTGAATGATATGACAACATTAAACCCCCCTTTTCTGTGGTTTAGATTTGTTAGAGTTATTTTAAAAGCAATGTAACACCTAACACCTACTATCCTCTTTTTGTTCACCCATAAAAATAATTTTATCAGAAGTTACCTGCGTATATTTGAGAACAAAAGGTTTTCTAGAATATTAGTCATGTGCTGAACTCTTGGAGAGAAATCACATGGATTAAAATACTTCACAATTAAGTGGATTAAGGACTTTTCATTTTTGGAAAGAAAAATCAATTACTACTTCATATGAAGAGGTCACCTACTATAAGAAGCACTAATAAATTCTGCATATCAAAACATTAATGAGTTATTTACATTTTCCCTGCAGCTAATAGAGTTAAAGTTTGAGAAGTTTGATGTAGAGAGAGACAACTACTGCAGATACGACTATGTCGCAGTGTTTAATGGTGGGGAAATCAATGATGCTAAAAGAATTGGCAAGTACTGCGGAGACAGTCCACCAGCGTAAGTAATGTTCTGAATTATGAATTTCACTACCACTGTGTGGTTCTACAGAGGGATCTGGACAGGCTGGATCAATGGGCCGAGGCAACTTGTATGAAGTTCACTAAAGCCAGATGCTGGGTCCTGCACTTGGGTCACAACAGCCCCAGGCAGTGCTACAGGCTTGGAGAAGGACCTGGGGGTGTTGTCAACAGCCGGATGAACATGAGCCAGCAGTGTGCTCCGGTGGCCAAGAAGACTGTTGGTCTGATACAGGCATCCTGGCCTGTATCAGAAATTGTGTGTCCAGAAGGACTAGGGAAGGGGTCATCGACGTGTACTCACCACTGGTGAGGTCACACCTCAAATTCTGGTTTTTTGGGCCCCTCATGATGCGAAAGAGAGTGAGTTGCTGGAGCATGTCCGGAGAAGGGCAGCAAAGCTGGTGAAGGGTGTAAAGAACAAGTCTTATGAGAAGTGGCTTAGGGAGCTGGATTGTTTAGCCTAGAGAAAAAGAGGGTAAGAGGAGACCTTACTGCTCTCTACAACTACTTGAAAGGAGGTTATAGCGGGGTGGGGATCAGTCTCTTCTGCCATGCAACAAGTGACAGGACCAAAGGGAATGGCCTCCAGTTGCTCCAGGGGAGGTTTAGATTAGGTATTAGGAAAAATTTCTTCACTGGAAGGGTTGTCAAGCATTGGAATAGGCTGCCCAGGGAGGTGGTTGAGTCGCCATCCGTGGAGGTCTTTAAAGAATGTGTAGAAGTGGCACTTAGTGACATGGTTTAGTGGTGGACTTGGCAGTGCTAGGTTAACAGTTGGACTCGATGATCTTAAAGTTATCTTTTCCAACCTAAACAATTCTGTGTCATTTGCTGACAGTTTTATATTAGGCTTCTGAAATATTTGTATTCTTTTTAAAATTAAATGTGACATTTTCAATCTCCAGTTGAACTTTGAAGAGTCAAAATCTTATCTCTCCCTAGGTTTTCTCTCTTCTCTCTCCCTTTATGACTAGCCCTGTCTCAAATCCATATTCTGTCCTGTCCCTCAAGCCTCCTCAGAACACTGTATAACATCACCAATACTAATGCCGTCTATATAGGTATAATACCAATATTAATGGTAACCAATCCATAACATCACTTAATATGTGTGCATCGATTATAGATACTGAAGTACAAGGATTCAGCTAAACTCCCTAGCCCCTTGGCTTGTTACTCATTTTATCTGACTCATTTCCCCCTCAACTACTTCTCTTCTGCTGGATCATAATTATTTGTAAAAAGTTTTTTGGGTGAGGCTAGTGAAATTTAGCTCTCCTTTCGCATTGTTCTCCTTCCATCAAGCTTTTTAAAGCTGAGTAGCTTTTGAAGATTACAAGGACACAGAATCATAGAATCATAGAATGGCCTAGGCTGGAAGGGACCTTAGAGATCATCTAGTCCAACCTCCCTGTCATGGGCAGGGATGCCTCTCAACTAGATCATGATAGATAAACTTGTTTTAGAGAGGTGGGAATTGGTCTGTTCTCCCTAGCGGAGAGTGATAGGATGAGGGGAAATGGATGTAAATTGCGCCAGGGGAGGTTCAGGTTAGATAGTAGGAAGAATTTCTTTACTGAAAGGATTATCAGGCATTGGAATAGGCTGCCCAAAGAGGTGATTGAGTCACTGTCGCTGGAGTTGTTTAAGAGACGACTAGATGTTGAGTTGAGGGACATAGTTTAGTGAGTTGATAGGGCTGGGACAAAGGCTGGACTCGATGATCTTCACGGTCTCTTCCAGCTGAAACTATTCTATGATTCTATAAAAGGAAGAAATGCCAGTTGGCCCCTGAGGGGCAACCAGGAGTAGCTTCCTAAACCACCTCTCAAGATGGCTTGGCATCTATCCTCAGAGCAGAACAAAGCTGTAAATTGGTCTGCCAAACCCTAGTGGGCTTCATAGACGAGAAGCTCAACATGACCCAGCAGTGCGATCATGCAGCCCAGAAGGCCAGCTGTATCCTGGGATGCATCGAGAGGAGTGTGGTCAGCAGGTCAAGAGAGGTGATTCTCCCCTTATACTCTGCTCTTGTGAGACCCCACCTCGAATACTGCATCCAGTTCTGGTGCCCCCACCATAAGAGGGACGTGGATCTGTTGGAACGTGTTCAGAGGAGGCCACAAGTATGATCCAGGGGCTGGAGCACCTCTGCTATGAGGACAGGCTGCGGGAGCTGAGACTGTTCAGTCTGGAAAAGAGAAGACTTCG
>NW_009716299.1:19415-26804 GCF_000703405.1 Apaloderma vittatum
ATGGCAGGGAGGTTGGACTAGCCTATGCCATTCTGTGATTCTGTGACATTTTAGCATGGAGTTGCAACAGGCAAATAAGGGCAGATTACTGGGCTCAGACCCAGGCCACATAGATTAGAGACGAGATTTGCTGAATATTAGAAGTGTCCTGCAATTACTGTAGGACATAAATGAATGGTATACTTAATAATCACAATTTCTTAGTAGAGATGATTACTCAAAAACCCCCTGCTTCTCAGTGAAAAGATTTTTTTTTTTAAAGACAGGATACACAGACTAGGCCAGATTTTTCAGATTTGTTGTTGCGGTTCTGATGTTCAGGAAGCAGAACAAAGCTCTCAGGCAGCCGATAATCAGTGTCCTCCTCCCTCCACAGCCTGTGTCAGTATTGCAGCAAGAAAAGCATAATCAGTGCAACTATGCAGCAGCTGTAAATCTATGGAATTCCAGATAACGAGACGGTTTGGGTTAGGGTCAGACTCGGCTATCAGAGAAAACTGGTTTCTGAAATAGCTGCCAAAAAACTTGGAGATGATGACAAGTTTTTACTTCAAAGGCCTGATTAAGTGTTTTGAAGAACTCCTGCTCATGAACTCTGTCAGACTTGCTGGGAAGAAACAGCACACTCATTTTAGCAAAACTGTGTCTTAAAACCACTTTCTCCTTTCCTCACTCTTCACCAAGATTCTTTTGCCCTTATGTTTATTTTTCTTCCTCTTTCCAAAAACTGTGGTTTTGCTTGAAAAATTTATGTTACTGCTTATCAATGAATATTGAAACAAGACCTATGGAAAGCCCAAAAGAATGGGGGAAATGCTGCTTTGGATAGACTTACTTGCATTCCGTACCATTTTCTCTAACAGTAGTCTTGAATGAAGTCTCATTGCGCTACATCCCCATCCAGAGGCAGTTAATGCCACAGAAGGTACTATGCAGATTATGAACTGAAAACTAGTACACTGACCAGTGCTTGTTCACGACATTTCAAATCTGAAAAAAAACTAACTCCATTAGCTCTTCAAGGCCTTAGTAGTGAGTATACAAACATTGGTAAAAACTGAACCCACAGATGTAGTAAGCCAAACCATTTTATTTCTAATGTTTTTGTTGAAGAATTGCAGAATTCAACACTGAATTATTTTTTAAGGCCTTTCAAATGCATAAAATGTTTTTCATTAAAGAAAAACAAATTAGAAAAACAAAAATCCAAAGCCAGAAACGGCTTATTTTCCTCCACTACATACTGAGGATTTCTTCAAATTTCTTCAACATATTTTCCCACTGTGTTAATCTAACACCTTCCATTCCATGGAAGTGAAGCCTGAAAGGAAGTCACACAGAAGAATTTAAAGATACTCATATTGACATAACCTTCAAGTGTCAAAGGATTAGGTAATTCATCAGAAGGACTTTCACACTCAAAACACCAGTCTCATATACCAGCAAAGAAACATGTATTTTAGTGTTAGTCTGGGGGCAGATACTGTATTCAGACCAATAATTAAAGTGAAGTGCTGCCTCTTTTTTTTGTAAGAGGAATGCTATTCCTGCTTTTGGCTTTGACAACGGAAATATTTTATTTTGTTTTTCTATTTCAGGCCTATTCTGTCTGAAAGAAATGAGTTGCTCATTCAGTTTTTGTCTGACTTAAGCCTGACAGCTGATGGTTTTATAGGCCATTACAAATTTAGACCGAAAAAGTTACCCACAACTATAATTCCGCCTACTACTGCAACAGTCCCAGCTACATCAAGTAAGTTTCACTGGCTGTATTTTATTTCTTAGAAAAATTAATTATTCCAGTACAAGGAGAGGGATTTGGAAAAATCTAATAGAAAGTATATTAAAAATTACAACTTTATGGTTTCTTAGTATTTCAAATGTTGACATAATGAATTAAAAATAATATACTTGATAAAGTATCCTAATATACTGAGGGGAGAATCTACGTAACATTATTAAAAGGAAATCTATCCAGGCAAGATCTCAGCTCCAGCTGAGAAAATTTTCCTCTTTTAATTTTTTATAGTTAATTAGCAAATTCCATAGAAGAATGGATGAGAAAAATTCTTTTGTATAAGAAGTTCTAAATATTTCAGGAAATACGTTTATTTAAAGGAACTCTTTCCTCAATACAAGTTGATATGTAAAAATCAGACCATATTTTTCTTCATATAGTTATTATGATCAAGCAGAATTGGTATGGAAGCTACCCGAGCTCTCTGCAAATTCTGTCGACATCCTGTCAGTATGACACTCTCTTAGAATTAGTTTTATTTTTTTTAAAATCAGGAATTGGAGCTTATGAAGAAATATGTCACACTAAAAATAAGTTTCCTTTTATATTTAAGACTAGATGGCATATTTGAAAGATCAGAGGAGGATTTCTCTGAAGGTATTGCCAAAACTACCTCATTACTGAGATATTGAAGGGATAATTCTTACAATTTCTAACCTGAATGTGAGAGATTTAAGATACAGTTAGAGCAGCAAACGAAATTATTTATGATGTTTCTACAACACATAACCTGATTTGTACTTAAAACACATCAAAAGTCAGGACAGCAGTAGCCTGTCAGCAGGAAACCAAGAAGCTGTGGTGCTTAAATACTGATAATGAAAGGTATTTAAAATAGATGAAAATAAACATTATGAAAATGAAATCAGAATGACCTGCAAATCATTTTGATGTGACCGCTGCTCTTATAGTTAATAATTAATCTCTTCTTCAGTATAAAGCACTTCTTAACAAAATTGTTAGTTCGAACACTTGGTTTCAACTAATCCAGGCTTGTCAGATAGCTCACACTGCATTTGTGTTCAGGGTTTTGCCACTTAGAGTTTTGTTCTATGAGCTCTTTGTATGTGCACATACAAAAGAAGTGTACTTTGCTAATTCCAAATCAGTTTTTATGACATCAGTGTTAGAAAATAAAACCAGCGTAAACTCATTTGAGAGACGACAACAGAGGGAAGGTGTTCAAAAGGACTTGTCAGGCACAGATAAGTCTTCTTAATGTCTGATCAGTTATGCATGGTATAGGCATTTCTGATCTTCAAAACAAACCAAGGCACACGAAGCCTCTACAGTTAAATTTCTGATCATTTCCATTTCACAGAATCACAAAATCACAGAAGGTTAGGAGTTGGAAGGCACCTCAAAAGACTCCCCTGCCACAGCAGGATCACCTACAGTAGGTCACACAGAAACACGTCCAGATGGGATTTTAATGTCTCCAGAGGAGACTCCACAACCTCCCTGGGCAGCCTGTGCCAGTGCTCTGTCACCCTCACAGTGAAAAAGTTTTTCCTAATATTTTTGTGGAACCTCCTGTGTTCCAGCTCGTATCCATTGCGCCTCGTCCTGTCATTGGACATCACTGAGAAGAGCCTGGCACCGTCCTCCTGACACTCACCCTTTACTTATTTAAAAACATTAATGAGGTCACCCCTCAGCCTCCTCTTCTCCAAGCTAAAGAGACCCAGCTCCTTCAGCCTTTCCTCATCAGGGAGATGTTCCACTCCCTTCATTATCTTTGTGGCTTTCTCAAGCAGTTCTGTGTCTCTCTTGAGCTGAGGGGCCCAGAACTGGACACAATGTTCCAGATGTGGCCTCACCAGGGCAGAGTAGAGGGGCAGGAAGACCTCTTCGACCTACTAGCCACCCCCCTTCTAATACACCCCAGGATGCCATGGGCCTTCTTGGCCACGAGGGCACATTGCTGGCTCATGGTCATCTTGCTGTCCACCAGGACCCCCAGGTCTCCCCTTATGCTGCTCTCCAGCAGGTCATTCCCCAACCTATACAGGTTGTTCTTTCTCAGAACAAGTGTCTAGTTCAAATAGAGTCAGCTTATTATCTTGCAAATCAGACCTGTTTCACAGAAGTCTAGGCATTAATGGAATATTCATCTTCAGTAGGCACTATCAAGAATTATCTCAATCTCTATCTTACATAAAAATATTAGTACTTGAATAAATAAATAAATGCTATACAATACATTAATAAAAGTAATGAGGATAAATACATATGGTTAAGTAATTGGTTTTCTTATTTCATTTGATCAGGTCATACATTTGTCTACATACATTTGACTACATGTAAAATGGTAGGCAACTGAACTTTTAATTCATATTTTGCTTTGCTAATTCATATTTAATCCATATTTTGCTAAAATGCCTGTACAAACATACAAAATTTCTGTACAAACAATATGCAGCCTCTATTATTGATAAATCATAGCAAAGTTAGTCACCAACCAAAATTACTAAATTCAGAAGTAAAACTTGAAGTGTTAGCAGAAAAAGAAACCAAACCCCAAACAACTAGAGGACTAAACAAGAGTATTTTGTAATGCATAATCCCTGTTTTAAATTTAGAAAAATCAGAGCACCTCAATAATTTTTTTTGCAGCTACCATACCAGCATGCACCTGTAACTCATCTATCTGCTATATTTCTTATCTACCTACTAGGTACACTGAATTGAAAGACTCAAGGAACATTACATTTTTAGGTTTTGGTGTGCTGCATGTAGCATTGAGATAGGAGGTACTTGCCTGACCTAGCAACTGATGCTGTGAGACAGGAAAATTAACTAAATGGCATGGCACCTTGACAAGCACTAACTGTAATTTGAAAAAATAATTTGAAAAATTATCATTTATTTTAAAGTTCTAAAAGCTGTATTATTTGTACATCGTAGTCTACAAAGAAATCTAATCAACTCAACTTAATAATTAAAAATATTTTTAGAAGTACACACTGATAGGAAAGAACTATGCAGACTCGTTAAGGCAGTAGGAGTGATGGCAGTGGGAGTTTCACTCCTACAGCCATGTACATCTGGCTGTAGAACTGAGGCTACATCATGTGGAATATGAGTAGATATGCCTCCATAGACCTAGTAACTTGCTCCTCAGAACACTTTTTCCTTGTCGAGCGCATTTAACTTTCTAAAGAGTGTCACTGAATACAACGAATATGCAGATCTTCTGATATTCGAGGACATAACACTGAAGACAAAGTAATTTTAATGCCATTCAGCTGAATCTCAGAAACTTGGAAAATTATAAAAAGAAGTACAAGTATAAATTAATGATTGGAAAATTTAAAAAAACATAGTCTGAATAAAACCTCTGCAAAAGGCTCCATTCTAAAGAAACTAAAAAACCTCTTTGTAACTAGTTTATTGGAAATTAGGGTTATGTAGAGGGTTAGGCTTTTTTATCTATCCATCTCAGCTCCATTTTTCCAATAATTATAATGTCATTGGTTAATTCCAAACAAAAGTGAAAAGGACATAAAAGCCTTAAAAATACTGCATCCGGACACGTTGACTGAGTAATGAGTATTAACATCCACCCAAGGAGGCAAAACCGTCCGAAATGTATTCACTTGTTTATAAAATAAGCATTCCATTTCAGAAAGGAAATGTCAATCCCTAATATTATGTTGGGTTTCAGATTGTCATCAGTGTAAAGTACACAGTACTACATGTCGTGAAGCTATGTGAAAAATTTAGAAAAAAAATAATGAATTTGAACTCTGATTTCTTCCATCCCAGTACAGTAATTTCAGATCTAAAAAAAGCCACCCCCTCCCTCTGAAGTCTTATTGTAGAATAATGATACTCTAAGAGCTGTATGGCAACAAGTAACAACACCAAGTTAGTTACATACTTAAGATTACACTGCAATCAAATACAAATTTTCCATAACATCCTGTTCTGTAAGGTTGCTAAAACAGATTCACAGCTGAGACATTCATGAAAAGATGATGGAGGTGATGTCAGAGAAAAGGAATATTGTTATTGTGGTGTTCATCACTTGCAATACCAGATCTAGTTAGTGTGTGCATCAGGATTATTCATCTTTTTTTTTTTAAATACACTGCTTTGCATTTGTATCAAACACCTCATTTCAATTTAAATTTCAATTTACTTTTCATTCTTCAAAAAGTCGTGAAACCTACAGTTGCCCTGTGCCAGCGAAAGTGTAAGAGGAGCGGGACTCTCGAAAGCAGTTATTGTTCAAGCAACTTTGGTAAGGAAGCAAAGTTTGTTTCTTTTTAATTATTCACTTGCACTGTGTTTTTAGACTCAGGAATTTCACCAGATGTAGTTCTGAGTTATCATTAACATTTGGGCTATATTTTTACACCATCTTAATTGTGTATTTGACATTAATATCTGTGTTTCACTCAATATATTCTTGGAGATATTCCGAAAAAGGCAATGCACATATGTCTGAAGCAAACACACTTTCTCAGTCTGAAAAGCAAATGACCATGTAAGACAACCTCCTACAACAAAGTATTGATTCAGTTACTGTATTGTCACTGCACATGTCTGTAACCAGCCAATGCACATTTTGTGACTATTCCACAATTCAGTTAATAGACTTCCAAAATATTTTAAAAATAAACTAGAAGGCATGGAAACTTACAAGCACTGCTCTCTGTACACAGACACAAAACACTCAAGAAAGCTGGTTGACTTTCAAGGATCGTCTCCTCCAAGCTCAAAGACACTACATCCCTAAGAGGAAGAAATATTGATAAACAAAGAACTCCTGGCTAAAATCAAATACAAAAGGGGAACACACAAAGTGTGGAAGGAGGGACTGGTAACTTGGGATGATTACAAGGAAGTTGCTCATGTAATCAGAGACCAGGTTAGAAAAGCTAAGGCCCTGACAGAGTCAAATCTGGCCAATGATATTAGAAATAACAGAAAAGGATTTTACAGGTACGTAAGAGAAAAAACAAAAATTAGAGAGAATGTGGGGCCTCTCCTGAGGGATATGGTTGACTTGGTTACCAAAGACATGGAGAAGGCTGAAGTACTCAGTGAGTTTTTTGCTTCAGTCTTCTCTGGTAGCCACTTGATCCACACCACCCAAGTCACAGAGGGCATTGGCTGGGTCTAGAAGAGTGAAGAGCATATCAGGTCCGGGACCACCTAGAGAACCTGAAGGTGTACAAGTCCATGGGACCCGATGAGATACATCCATGGGTCCTGAAGGAACTGGCAGATGAAGTTCCTAGGCCACTTTCCATTGTATTTCAGAGGTCATGACTGTCTGATGAAGTGCCTACTGACGGGAAAAGGGGGGCAAACATAACCCCCATCTTTAAAAAAGGACCAAGGACAACCCGGGAAACTACAGACCAGTCAGCCTTACCTCTGTGCCAGGTAAAATCATGGAACAGATTCTTCTGGCAGCTGTACTAAGCCACATGAAAAACAATGAAGTGGTTGGTGACAGCCAAGACGGCTTCACTAAGGACAAGTCATACCTGACTAATTTAGTGGCTTCCTGTGACAAAGTTACAGCTTTGACAAAGGAAAAGCAACTGATTTCATTTTCCTGGACTTGTGCAAGGCGT
>NW_009716300.1:0-26899 GCF_000703405.1 Apaloderma vittatum
GAGAGGGCACCAGGTGGGCAGGTGGTGTTGGGAAATACAGGCAGAAAATGCAGGATTTTCCTTGGAAGGTGCCGGGAGACATGTAGGTATTCAATCCTGAAACAGCCGAGAGAATGAGCGCGATAGGTGACTGCAGCCCTGAAGGACAGGGCTTGTGGCCCAGCCAGTCTAGTCCGTGCTTCTGATGCCATGAAACCAGCGGTGAATTATCCCCAGCAGAGGTAATGGACTTCTTTGTTCTGTCTCCTTGGTTCTGCAGATGGATTGTCTTTATTCAATCATTGCATATTGCCTTTCGGTCAGCATGGTTGCAGACAGTGATAAAAGGTGCAGAGTTATCAGAATGCCCTGGCAAAACGTGTAAATTTGGTCAGTTTGACATGCCCTGGTCAACATTTTCCCCTTATATCCAAGTGTTAAAGAGGAATCAGCCACCAGATCAGGCAAAGAACTGACAGAAAAATGCATAATTATCATCACCATAAATTTACGTAACACCCCCCTTGTCATCGCCCAAAGACTGATAGTAGTAGCAGAGCAGATTTCTATAAAGCGTGAGGAAAAACTAAGGAAGGTGCAGGCTGTGTGCATCACTCTGTTTGCGAGGGATCCCTGGCTGGTGGTCTGCAAAGGGAAACTGCTGGCTAAAGAAGGGAACCCAGACCTGCAGGCTCAATATCTCAGTCACAAGCTGGATGGAATCAGATGCTCTTTAACTCAGAAAAAACCTCCTGTTGAATTTGGTGGGGGTCCTGCTTGGGAGTGCTCTGCCGTGTGCTTTGGGTCAGGCCCCATGATGCTGCCTCTCTTTGAGCCGCAGTTTTATCACCGGCTTGACATTCCAGGATGGTTCTTTTTAATATCGTCAAGATTTCTGGTAATAATGTTTTACAAATGATGCTTTCTTTCCTCCTGGGCACTTGAAATGCTTTTTAAAGTGATGTTCTTTGGAAAAGTAAATTTGGAGAGGTTTTTTATGAGGTGTTTGCTATCATTAGAATAACCCTGAATTTGCCTTTTCTTGACAGGCTTGTAACATAATGAGGGAAACATCTGGGCAAGTGGGAACTCTGGGCGATGCCATTTCCCTGAGGAGCTCTTTTGAGAGCACTGCTGTAAGGTTAGGGTGAGGCGGGAGGAAAATCATCTTCAGATAATTATCCTGATCGTTGTAGTTGGCCGTCCTGTGAAAATCTGTTGATTGTTGACTTCAAGAATTTTTCCTGCCTGGTGATTTTTTACAGATAACTTAATAAAACTTGTTGCCTTAAAGCATCACGATAGCTTTAGCAGGTCGAATTTTTGTCATGTTTTGCCATTTGTAGAATTGAAATTTTTATGTACTTCCCAACTGAATTGATTCTGCAGTTATGTATTTGAGAGAGCGTGTCTGTACAAGACATTATGGGAGGGGAAGTATATTGATTAAAGCAATCAGTTTAACAGATGGAAGCCTTATCCATGTTTTCGTTTCATAGCTTTCATGGATTCTATTGCTAGCTGGAAAATACTGCAACCTGCTTTAGAAAATTGTGCTCTGATAGACAGGTGCTTCCAACCCTCTGAGGTTGCTGTTACTTATACTGAAAAAAAAAAACCCTATTGTTTTTTCTGTCTTGGTAGGCTTACGGAGAGAAAAGATTGCAAGAAGTGATTAGGTCACTCTTTCATTTGATGGAATTTCACTTGATGAAGTCTGTTGCGCACATTGTGGCAAATCCAGGAAAGAGCAATCCAGGAAAGAGTAATCTTTGCAGCAAGATGTATTTTAACAAGGCAAATTTGTACGAAAACAAACTGGCTATTATCAAATGCAGAGTATGGTATTTTAGGACTTAGGCCGTATGTTTACACAAAGAAAGTGGTCAGAATTTGGTCTTGTCTGTCTGAAAGAAAATCTAAAGTGTTAGTCCTAGTTCCAAAAAAAAACCAAACCAAAAACTTAGTACGTCCTTGAGCCTTTTTACATTAGACAGATTCAGGAGGAATCCATAGTAATCTTAAAATATTGTTGAAGGTGTTGGAGATTTAAATAGTCTAAAATAGAGACTTGTATACATTTGAAGTCTGAGGAGAAGAGCTTCTCTTTTTCCCATCCCTTGGTCCTTCAAATGAAGGAAGGATTTTGGAGTTTAGGTTTTGATTTCCTTTGGTCTTTCAATTATGTTAACCCCTGCACCTAATGACTGATAAATTACAGAAATCCCGAAAACTTCCATCCTAAAATTAAGCAAGTTTTCTTCCTCCCGCTTATTTTTACTTTCGGTGCTCTTCCCCACACTGTGCTTGTCTCTAGAGTTCCCAGATGTCTGGGATTGCGTTGTGCGGGTGCAACTGGCTGTCACAGAGCAACAGTGAGGAGAAAATCCCGACCTACTCTGCTGGTCCTCTTTGGGATGGGTGAGATACAGGCACAGGTTTCCTCAGTTGACTGCCGTAGAAATCGGCGTGGGACTTCTGCGTTGCTGTTACGATTGGTTTGTGGTAGCATAAACTAACACCAAACAGGAAATCCAGATCGGAGTTGTAAAATACCGCAGTTTTTGAGTTGTGAGAATCAGCCTTTTGTTTCTCAGTCAGATTTTACTCCCTCCTTCCATCTCTACTGAAGTGAAAAAGGAGAACTGGGGAGGGGGAGCATTTTGTTTGTTCTGATGGGAACTTGATTAGATATAATTTAATTAGCATCCAGAAGCTATCGTGGAGTATATCTGTGGAATAATTAAGTACAAACTTCTGCTTCTGAATAAGAGCAAGTGAAGCTATATTAAGGGATGGAAAAATGCTGCTTGGGTATGTTTTTATCTTTTTACGTAGTTCTAAAATGAAAGGAAGGCTTGAACATAAATTTTGAAAGACATTTGTAATACTTTACAATGCTCTAAAATCTGTGCTTCCATTCTGAGAGAAAATAGTTCATCGAGTAGTTTATTCCCATCACTTCTAATTTTTCCATAGCAGGCCTTGCGCACCAAGAAAAACAGTGTTCCCACACCAAGAAAAATGACCTTGTAAAATGCAGTAACAGAGCCACCAACAATATATGCCATAGCACATGAAGTCAGATTCTCCACTGCGGTACTTGCAGCAGTATTACATTAACGTGAAACTCAGTAGTTGTGCATAAGGCTGGAGCCACGTAAGAGAATATAATTTGAAAAGAAGTACAATGCTGTAAACAGCTTTTTACTTTTAATCTCTTTGCTCCTGTCCTTGCCCCCCTCCTCAATAAGCATGCAAGCAATTACAGCGTGTCAGAAACGTTCTCTGAGCCCTACCAGAAGAAACACATCCTGCTGCTTATAAATGATTGCACAAAAGTCACTCTTCAAGCTGCGCGAGGCGTCCTTTACAGTGCTGAGCTCTTAATTTTCTGCTAAGATTCACAGCTCGACACAAGGAGCAGCTCAGAAATGGAGTGCCATCTTACCTTCGCTGGGGCACATTTCATTCTTTCTGTGTGTTCCTGCAGCCCCTCGTACTGGGTTCAGCAAATTGCAAAATGATCTCCAGATACAGCATTGTATTTCAGCTTTCTGGCTTTCTCAGTTTAAGTAGGACTCAAGCTATTTACTTTGGGAGAGTTTTAGACCGAGGTTTTTTAAAGCTTATTTGAGCTCTGGAGCTTTACATAGGATTAGGTCTAACGAGAACCGATCGTCTAAATCATCTTTGAAAAACTGTCGATTCAACATTTTGCATTTGTGTTTTCCAGACTGTCCTCAGCCTCTATAAAATGACGAAAAGTGGAGGTACATCCTGTATTTAATAGGAGCGCTAAGTCTTTCTCTGCCTTAAGAGCAGTTTATACATCATACAAATAAATTTCGGAGCAGGTGACTTGTGAACGTAGCAGGATGATTCTCTGAAAACCAAAATCTCTTTCGGTGAAGTTGCTGCCTGTCACAGAGGATGCTGTTTTGTACTTCTTGGCAGCGAGAGTAAAACCTGCCTGTTCTCAGCAGGCGCTGTGGTATCGGTTCTTAGCTAAAGCTCGCCCTTACTATTAGCATATGTTCTTCCAGGTACGCGCTAAGCTTTACGAATGACTTAGACCATGTGCAGTTCATTCCCTCATCTCCCAAGGGAGAGAATTATGTGTGCTCTTTAGTGGTTTTGCTAGTGGGCTGTGGCTTGTTCCAGGATCTAGGGGGAAGGAAGGGTGATTAGCTTTACATGTCCTGCTGCTGCACGCGTGGAAGCAAAGTATAAAAAGGGAAAGAAGGGTGAAAGAGTGAGACTGCTGCTCTGAGCAGAAGAGCATTTACTGTTGCCTGTGGCTCCCAGGAGAGCTTCTTCCACCTTCCAAACTTGGCTCCAGGAAAAGTCCAGAAAGTATTAATTAAACTTCTCTTCATACCTATCACTTCAATTCATTTTGTAGCAAACTAGTGGATATGACAGGCTTTTTAGTATCCAAGACTACCGCAATATTTTAGAACAGGACTCCAGAAATATTATATTTAGTTACGGCTGCAAGGAGAAACGTTAGGCAGGTACAAATGCATTAGATCTGACGAAGACATTTAAGTGGATGGGGCATATTTTGCTGAACTTCTCTGCAGCTCAACAGCTAACAATTACTATACTGCTCATCGTGGATCTTCACGGATAAACAGGGTGCCTGTCAATTTTGTCTCTGTAACTATAGCTAGGAGACATTTTTCTCCTACTACTTCTACAGAACAGTTTGTTGGAGTTCCTTATTTTTCTCGAGCAAGATTAGGATCATTTTCCAGCTCTTTATAGCACTGGGCTATTTGTATGAAAATCAGAGTGTATGTAGTTCTAACTTCATTCCAGGCTGTCCTGATGTCTTTTTGTCCAGTCCTATGGGCCTGAAGCCAGCCACAAACCACAGTGACTACTACAAGGCAGAGGTCCCAGAGACATTATCTCTCAGTTCATCTCTAACCTGTGCTCTGAGGCCAGAGCAGTGAGTGAGGGTGGTTAAAGGGCAGCCTGCTAACACTGGGTTCCGAGCCCTGCAGTGGTCACACAGCTGACTCATGGTAGTAGAAGGAGTGGTAGGTTTGAGTGTGGTTCCTGAGGCTCTTCAGAGCTCTGGTGATCACCCTTGGTGACAATGAGAATGGAGAAACAAGGCGCGGCTACATAGACATCCTGGAAGGAGATGGGTTGGTACTTTTCCCGTTGGTTCATCCAACTTGGACAATCAGTACTAATTCGGGAGTAGCTTTTATTCTGTCTTCATTGGCCATGTAGAGAAGTGTGTTCTACACAGGAAGGGTACATCTGGCCCATCGCAGCTATAACAACAGTACAACTGCACTGCTGCTGACCCCTCGCCATTATCTGACTGGCACAAAAAATCTCTGTTTCTTTCCTCAGGCTTCAGTTGCTAAACCTTGCGTTCAGTCACTTTTCCCTGCTCTACCCTTTCTTAACACCAGCTATGCACAAAACCAGGAGGCCGAGAGTTGAAGCTCTGCTGTTGATTTTCGTGACCCCAGCAATGTCATCATCATTTTACTGTCTGGAGCTGTGTACTCCCTTGGGATTTTTAACATACGTGTTATGACCTGCTAGGAGGTAACTGAGATACCTTCAGCGTACTGAGCTCTCCGACAGCTTGCTCTGCTGTGGAATTCTTTTGTTGGAGAGACATCTGTTTAACCAATCCAGGTTACATTAAATGTAAATTGGGAACCATGTTTTGAATTAAGCAATGTTCTTTTGTCTCTACCCATATATGCTACATCTGCTTATTAATAATCAGTGCCTTTTTGTTCCAACATGGTGGAAAACATCTTTAGAGACGAGGAACAATGAAAGAATTAGTGAAAACTCCAGCTGTGTTGTGTCACAGCATTTGAAAACTTAACAGCAAGTGAAGTGCAGAAGACAGTAGTATTGATGATGATGCAGACTGTGTTGTTGTGACCTGCCAGCCTAATACATGTATATACTAGTCATATTTGAAAAGCTTTCTAAAATAACATGTGACAGAGATAGACATGACTTCTGAAAACCCAGTCGTTGGTATGTAGTCCAGTGGGGAGGAAGGATTGGTTTGAAAGTCACTTCATTCTTTAGGATGCCCAGATTTGTAGATATTCATGCCTCTCAGAATTTATCTTTTTTTTTTCTCCTTTCACTATGTAAAAGTGCACAGAATGCGAGTAATGGTAGGAAATTATTTCCCCATACTTTTGTTACGCTTACATTCTTTGGAGTCACCATTTTAAAGTCTTGAAATGCACTCATACTTCAAATATATATGCAGACAATTTAGATGTTTCCTTACCCAAACATAAACTGAAAAAACTGAAACAATGTAGTCTTTCTTTCTGCTTATACCCTAAAAGTACAGCAATGGACAAGATTTAGCAGCTTTGGCAGATTTAACTGTCAGAGTTGGTTGCTTTGTGCTCTTCTGTGTGTTTTGCCAATCTTCCTTGCAAACAAACGCTGCGGTAGTGCCCAGTTGTGCCTCATTTGTTCTGTTCACAGTGTTGTTTAGTGCTTGTGTGGCCTTTCTGCTATGATTCTTATCTTGCTGTCTGCTTTAAGCCTATGCTACTTAAAAGCTCTTTGAATCGACTGAATAATGTACTCCATAAAAGATGACTTTTTAAAAGCATTATTTTTCAGTGGTAGCAGAGCTAGGTCACTGATGCATTTTATTTTTTATTTTCTTTTGTCAATCTCAACCCAGGCTCTCTGAGGTTGAGATTCCGTTGTTGTGGTCTTGCTTGTGTACGATGTGTAGTGTAAAAGGTCTCCAGGCTTGAATGGAGGCTGTAAGCACTGTCACAGATGAATAATGAAGTGATAACTTGGAGCAGAAAAATACAAAGTGCTTTAGTAAGTTGCAAAAGGAAGCATTAGATAATGCAGAGGTTACTGTTGCACTTTAATACCATTGTGCCTCCAGGGTACCAATTTTACAAGTTTTGAAGACAGAAAATGCCAGGCTAAATTCATAGTCTAAAGCGTAGAGATGAATAACATTTCCAAGAAACAGAGTAGTGAGCTCATTGATACATCAGTAGGAGCAGAATGTTTCTAGTGTTGGTATTTCCATGTACTTTCAATTTGAAATACCAGAAAAAGAAAGAAAACAAAGTAAAATGTTAGTTCTTATTGTAATAAGTGATGGCTTGCCACAGCGGTCACTTGTGTGGCAGTATAATGCTTGGTCAGAGGAGCTGGTGTGGGCGGTACTGGTAAGCAGTTCCTTTATCCTTTTGCCCTTGTTTTTCAGTGCTTGGAGAACTCAGAGCAGTGTCTCTTATTTTTTTGTTTCCTCCTTTTAGCAGTCAGCAGGATGAAAGCAGTTCACCTCTAAGCTCTTGTAGAGTACTGACTATTTGGGAGTTTTTAATGTTATGGAGGTGCTTATAAAGATGTGAAAGGAAAATCAGATGAAATCCTCCTCTCACTACTCTTGGTGGAGTCAGGCCATGATGAAAGGCAGGAGAAGTTCAAATGTACCTTGGCTTTTATGCATCCATGCTAAACCTACGTTCTCGGTGTGCTTAAATTGACCTTGCTGCGCTGACCTTCACAAAGCAAGACAAGTCAATGACTTGTGTCCTCTGCAGACCCAGCTGAGGTTCCCCTTGGATTGGAAATCTTTCCCAGCTCAATTTTTCTACAGAACTGATATGCACATAACAGACATAATCTGCACCTCCATCCATAAAGACTTTGGCATAAAGGGCTTTGGCACGTGGCTTTTTTCAGACTGCATGTTTCCATTCATTAGGATTCATTGTTAGTTTCATACACACTGAAAAATCCCAGACTCTTTTGTTCCACTCTTCTTGTGCTCCAGCTCTTCTTCACTGGGAAGGTTGAAATTATCTCCTGGCCTGCATGGCTGTTGAGCTCAGTGCTTGTGACAGTACCATTATGAGTACAGTTTAAGTATAAAACCCACCCAAATAACATGCCCCATCTTTTTCTGCCACTGTTCACAGGACTGCTCTCAAAAATGTGGGTTCCTCCCTGTTTAAGGAACAGTTACTGAGTCAGGGTTGTCCTTGGCCCAGCTTTAACTTCCAGAAAGCTTCCTTCAGGTGTTTTGCCTTTGCATTCCCATTGAGTTGGGCATTCAGGTGTTGAATTATTGAACGCTGCCATTTGAACGCTTTTTCTTGTACATCCCCAGGAAGACTGAGCGGGAGGTGAGGTCCCTGCACCAGAAGAAGTGTGCTGTAACACTGTGTCACTGAAAGAGCAGTGAAGAGGACCTAGCGATAAGATGGTCATTTTTTGAAATTAGTGCTGCAGAAATTAGTCACATAGCTTTGGTATCTTTCTCACCTTAGAAGTAGCCCAGCAGCAGCAGATTCTGCCCTGAGGAAACCATAATTACTGGAAGCAGCTGCCAAAGATTACTGTAGGTGTAACAAAACATAAGTTTGCTTGGTTTTATCTGCCACATATGTCAGTGCAGGATTTTTAAATCAATATGGACTTGATCTAGATAATCAGATATTCACTAATGTGTGTTGGCACAAACTACCCAAAGAAACAAAATGGATTAGAAGTTTAAATAAAGTAAAAACTTCTTGTAATATTAGCATATCATTTCTTAAAACATAAAAAACTAGTCTGGATTCTGTAACACTCCAATATACTCACCTCCTACATCATACGGGTTGCTTATACGCTGTTGAAACTCATAGCAAGAAATTATTTAGCATCTATTTAGCAACACAACAGCAGTAAAACTGTCCCTGTCTTTAATGTCTACAGATACAACTCTCATCTGAAAGTGTCTCTTGAAATTACCTCAGTAATCAGACAGGAGTTGTTTAAGACATGGTGTATATATTGGCATTTTGTGCTGCTGATTTTAAGATTCTCTGAAGAAGTCTGTAAAGGTTCACTGCACAGAGCAGGCTATAACAAAGCAGTTAATGATTCTTGTGACATGAATGCTGCCATTTCGGTTTATTTGAATGACACTGGCATTCTGTCTTAAATATATCGCTTTTTATTAGTTGGTGTTTTGGGGTTTTTTTGTTTGGTTGGGTTTTTTTTAAACTAACTAGATATTAGGCATGGGTATGCATTTTAGCTAAACTGTAACCTAGCCAGCCCATGCCTTTTGCCCTGCAGAGTGCCCGGAGTTTTTCAAAACACGTAACCACAGTGATATTTTTATAAAGGAATGTTCACCTCATGGGATTTTTTTAAGGTGTTCTATTTTTTTTTCCAAGTTACAGCTTCACTTTATTGTACATGATGTCCAATAAAAAAGATATATGTCTGTGATTGGACTTTGAAAAAGGGCCATGGTGCCTATTCCATTTAAAGGGAATGAAGTCAAGCAGTAAATTTGCTGGTCGCCCTTTTCATATTGACTGTATCTCGGCCAGCAGTTGGTCTTTGATGTTGTAACAATAGAGCAAAGGCAGAGGAGGAGGAGGATTAGGACCTCCGTAATATAAAAACAAGCCTGCATTCATCATGATTTTTATAGAGCACAGCGCCTATCTATTGGAGGTTTGCAGTATAGACTCAGTGGTCTGCAGAAGAGTGCAGCAATCTTAACGTTTGCAGGTGGTTTACAATTCATCCATTATTACTGCTACCTTCTCTAATTCAGAGTTTGTTTAGGCATTCAGCATCTATCTTTTTTAGATGCTTATTCCTTCCTATGGTAGGAAAACAGATGCATGTCAGGATAGAGCTTCTGGAGTATCACTTTTCCTTCACAGAGGTTGATTGTCGTGTTATTTATGAAAGGCTTGCTGCAGCTGGCCATTAGAGTATCTATTCCTCATCTTGTGCTTTAGAGACCCAGCTTTTATTAGTGAAGAACAGAGGGGTTGATATGTGTATGTCTAACATTTGTGAAAATATATATCAAAAGGAAACCGAGGGCAGCCACACCACGCCTGTGTCTTCAGTCGTACTGGAACAATAGCACCAAAGGTTTCAAATGAACTATTTAGCCTGATAGAGTCCTGGAGCTTTTGATATGCATTTAAGTGGCAGTAGCACTAGCTCTCGCTCAAAATGCGTGGAAGGAAAAGGGTCATCCATGTCATTAATATGTGTAAGGTACCAAGCTCCACTAAGTTCTGATGAGAGAGTAGATGGGCTTTGAATTGTGAGCAGAGCTTGGAAAGAGCTGAATAATCTGCAGTGTGCTTTTGTAGCGGTGTGTGTAACGTAGCAGGTGTGGAGGGCAGGCGGAATGGAGCGTTCCCAGGGATGTGACGATGGCAGGAGCAATGAAGCCAGTGCACGTGGATCAGAAGCCCAAGGGCAGCTCTTAGGAAACCACCTGGGGATGTATCAGGTGAAATTGCTTTACTGCCCCCAATTCCAGTGGCTCTTGCTTGAGGCATGATTCTGAAGTGTCCCAACAAGGCAGAACACCTGGAAGCTTCTCTGCTAGACTCCAGTGACACCCAACCCAAGACAGGGAAGCTGAGGGGGTGGGGAGATGCCAATCTGTAGTGCATTTGACAGTTCAGGACTTGATTTAGGGTTGGATCCTGTGCCATCTAGGTGTTCAGATTAGACCTGTGAGTCCAAACTCACGAGCAAGTCATGGCTTGCCAGCTGAGATGTAGCTCTTTAGATGACGTATCCCAAATATCTGGTGGGTTTGTATTTATCAGTACGTCAGCACTGCGGAAACAAACCCTGCCCAGGGTTCTCAGCAGGGTGACTGCGTTCTGTCCTCGGACAAAGCATTCCACGATATCAGCGGTCACCAAACACACGACTCTTCAGTGAGGAATCTGTTCTTTTATTTGACATGTACCGTGATGGCCATTAGAAAGGCAACATCTGGTACAGAAAATGCACACGTGCTCCTTCTGCACTCTGCTGTATGTCTCCTTCATCAGGCCCAGATACAGCAGTGTCTTAGTTGTCTCTGCTTTCCCCAATATGCCAGCTGATGAAAGCAAAGTACGTGAGGCTTGGCCGGTATAAGGTAGGAGTTCTGGCTAGCTGGAGGCATCATCTAGTGTTTAAAAGAGTTTGCCCTTGTGGGATCAGTTGGTCTGAAAAAGCTGCTGAAATCTTTATCCTGAGTTTGATGCTTGCTCGTCTTTGATGTAGCATTCATGGCTTTTTGAATAATGTAAATCAGAGCTGCCTTTCTCACCTACCCATCCCTCTTTCTTCTTCTCCTGTCTCTTTTTCCTAAGCGGATCATTTTTTTTCATGTTCTTAGGAATATAGTCATGGCAGCCTTAATACCAAAATAAAATGAACTAATTATTTGCATAATATCAGAGTAGGGGCCAGATTAATACCACCTCTCTGATTTTTTTTTGCTTTATCCTATTTAAGTCTTCCAACAATAAAATACAAGAGGAGTTAGCAGCTGCAATTGTGTCTTTGCACACATATGATCTAAGTGGGGGGAAAGAGCTGGATATGCCAATTCCCCAACACACACTGCTGCCGTTGATAAAAGAGTCAAAATTACATTGCAGTCAGGTTATAAACTGCATAATACTCTCATGACAATTGCTGCGGTTTATTTGTAAGAGCTGTATGAGGAGAAAAGCTGCATATTTATATCTCTTCAGCACCTCACGAGGAAGTGAGTTGTGTGGCACAGCCTACCAGGAGATGCTCATCCAACCTGCTTTGCAGCGTGTCTGCTGTATATGCTTTGGAATCTCTTCATGTGCAGAAGCAGCTCTCCCTCCCTAGGGTCTGGTGTATCAGCTAGGGTCCCGTCTCTGTTCCTCAAGAGTGAAGGTTAGGATATCTCAAACCCGAACTGCTTACGTTTCCTCTTCTACCTTGCTGCTGTGTTTGGCTGCTGGGACTAATCTAAAGATGCATTTGGCTGGCTCCATGCAGTTCATTGTCAGTGGCGTCTGGGTGGCTTCACGCACATGCTGAGATTATAACAAGTTTGAAAAATAAAACAGTTTATCCTAAAAATAGTCCAGAACTAACTAGTGATCGTGGGGCGGAGGGGAGACAGAAATGAAGATATTTTCTTTTCACGTAAGTGTCAGATTCAAAAGCATCTGCCTTGTTCAGTGCATGTATGGTACTCATTTCCTGTCTGCAGTCGATTGGAATGCCCCCCCGAGTCGTTTGAAATTGAAAATCGAGTCATGCTTCTTTAATCAGCTCTAGGAAATAACCCCCTCCCTTACTGTTCTAAGAAAATTTATATATACATGCATAGACTTCATGATACAAAAGCCCACACTTCTCTCCAGAGCAAATCTTTTCTCTCATGCCCTCTGCAAAGAGAAGAAGGGTCTTCACATTATCTTGTCACAGTGTACTACGTATCTACTGGCTTGCTCTTCTTCCCAGTAATGTCACTGGAGGGAGGCCTTTCTCTTGTCTATCTGCTTCCTCTTGTTTCTTTCTCTTGTTCCGTCATTAGGGCAGTTCACAGAGATGTAGAGAGAGGGCATAATGTCCACTGCTGATGTCTTGATATAAAAAATAAGACCATTATCGCACTGCATGTGCAGATGTCATTTATACTAATGACTTCCAGTTGCTCCTGTATCAGTCTCTGAAGTTTTCTAAATGGAGAGGTTAAAACTGTACACTTGGGCTTGAAAGAATACTTCTCGGCAAGAGCAGAGTGCGTGGTCCTGAGGCAACCACTCAAATTTCTGCTGCTGTTTCGCTGTAAACTCCTGGGTGTAGTAACAATCCCTTCCAGAGAGTGTTGTGAGCATGCAGTCGGTGCATAGATACTGAATGTAAACAAACGCTGCCTTTCCTCTGCCTTCACCCTCTAACTTCCATCAAAAGAAAAACGAGTGTTGGTGGGGAAGGCAGCTGAGGGAGGGCCAGGTGAATTGTCTCACAGCGATTCGATGGTGTGCATGTTTTGAGCATCAAGGCTCAAGTGATTTGCCTTGTTTCAGGCACAGGAGTAGTGTTGCCAGAAGCACAGGAAACATCATGTTTTTGGAATATAACACTTGTCTGCTTTCTTGCTTTCCCGTTATTAGCTTTTGCTTATGGGATGAAGTCATCATGTAGCTTTTAGTCCACAGGGACTAAACACTTTCTAGTCTCTAAAAACATCTGTCAGCTAGCTCAGCCGGAGTCATAGACACTTTTCAAAGCATAGGGTGGATATTCAGTGGCATATGAGAGGGAGACACAGAGGCTGGGAATAGCTGTTTCTTGGAAACTAACCGCTGAAGGCAACTTTGGAAATTAAAAAAGGTTTCAAGTAAGGTTACTCTTTTAGCTAGGGAGAGATGAAAACCTCATTTATTAAAGCCGATTCACCTAGTGAAACCCTAGCCGTTGTGATTTAGTGGAAGAAACTTGCAAAAGGACCTAGTTTAAAACTCATGAAAATAATTTCAGATGTGTGCTTGTTCTCTTTCATTTACACTGACTTTGTGTGTGCTGGCCTGCAAAGCCTAACCATGTTGTGTACAAAAAATATTAATATTCCGGATTTCCTTTGCTTTTGCAGTTTTGATTGCAGCTTAAGGCAGTTTTTCCCATTCTGTTGCAACCTGGTGTGTAAATTATGATGCAGATTTCACATGATGGGTGAGATTAGACTTGTTCAATTAAATTTAGCTGTGGTACAAATGGATTCCAATATTTAAAGCTTTATAATATTACTGATTTTATGCAAGCATTATATAAAACCTGAAAGGAATTGGAATGTTCAAAGACTTTGCATTTTGGCACCACAGTTATTGGAGTGGAATAGCTGGGCTACTCTTCAGTTGTACATTTGCCTGTTCAACCACTAAATCACTGTGTCCTGTATGGAGAGTTCCAGCCAGGCAGTGATTACAGGGAAGATCTTACATTTGTAAAGAACAACTAAATGTTTGCCACCAGCTTAGGCAACTGAAAATATGTGTTAACCACAAGGAAAACCTGGCACTGAACATCTGTCAAAGCCCTCCAGGATTTTAAATTCTGTGTGCTTGGCTATCCTGTGGGTGGCTGAGTATCTGCAGAAGAACAAAGCGCCAGTGTGCACTATGTTAGAAAATTTGCTAGAGGGCCTCTGTTTCTTCCAGTAGACATTGAGCTGTAATCACCACCCAGTCCTTTTTGTTATCAGACTGTTTACACAAACTGGCAGTTCTTCACCTCGAAGCTGAACCATACTGTTTGTATTTTCCAGCTGAAGGAGAACATGAAATACAAGCAAACAATGGAGCATAAAAAAATAGCTGTGCTGTGAAATGTGTGTCCACAGCATGTAGCAAAAGGTTGCCAGATCCAAGTATAGTATGGTTGGTTTTCTCCTTAGGTTTTGAGGAAAAAATGTTATCTGCCAGAGCAGTTTCGCTGTAGACCCACTGTTTAGTGTGGAACCCACTGTTATCCGTGTGGAAGAGACAGGGAGCTTGGTGAGAGAAGCTCCCAACCAGAGACCGAATGAGGGATGGGCAAAGGTTGACGACTGCACGTGAGTGAACAGGTGGTAGGGCTGCTCCAGCACTCAGGATGTATCAGTTTAGATGTTTCAACAAGGAAACAGCCTTTTCCTCCACTGTGGAGGGTCCTGTTGTAGTTTTGGCCACGTGCCTCAAAAGTGCGATCTGGAACTCACTGCCCCGTAGATATGAAGGGGATCTCAGCATTACCGCCCTGGGACCTCTGCAGTCCCAGCGTAACTTCTGGCTGTGTATTCAGTTCTCAAGATTTTCTGTGGAGCTATGAGGGCTAGAAGTTTTTAGTATAAAAAAATCTCAAATTTGAAAGCTCTGATTCTTAGATGAATGTGGCCAGATGCTTTGAGATTCTGTTTCTGCTGTGTGCAGCTCCTGAGAGCTCTTTCAGCATAGAGCAGAAAATCAGCCATGGGTACATCCCAAGCACCTCACTGCCCTGCTGTGCCACCACTGGTTCTCAACATTTAAGCTCTCTGCAGAGGACCTCTGCTTCAACAGCAACAGTGGATCAACAGGTCTCCTCTGAATTTCTGCTGTCCTGATAGCAACGGTATTTGCGACTCCATCCTCTTCTCCAAGAAACAAAATCACTTCAAGAGCCACACATCCCTTGAAGCTGCTGTGTCCCATAGCAGTACCCTGTGGAACAATTTGGTTTGGTATTTGTGCGGCCACTTGGTCACACATGCAGGTGTACCACAAGTTAGAAGGAACAACGAGATACAAAGTCATTTTGCTAATTTCGCCACACTAAATAGAGAATTATTATAAAATAGACCCTAATAAATGAGCTTTTTAAAATAAATATTACTATTTTTCATTACCGACTGTAATCAGTGATCCCTGCCCATGATGGGAAGGTTGGATTAAATGATCTCTAAGGTCCCTTCCAACCTAGGCCATTCTATGATTCTGTGATTCACACAATGTTTAAAGCAGGTGCTGTATTTTGGAGCTCCTTAGTGAAAGCAGTTGTGTATGCACAAACCAGTGTAGCCTATTTTAAATTATTTATGAACAGTGATTGTCTGAAATGTGTTATTAATTACTGCCACGATTAATTTGTGTGGCTTTTTGAAGATAAGTAATGCCTTCCACTTCATGGACATATGTGAACATGAGGGACAAGCACATTTTAAGAAAAAAGGAGAGTGTCACAGTAGTTGAGTTGGTCACTGTGATGCTCCTCTGGTCTAACTTATTCTGAAGATACCAGAAACATCACTGACTCCTTGGAGTAAACTGGAGCTGTGAGGCTCAGTACCAGCGCATGTGTTCAGCTAGTCACACGGAAATGTTGAATGGGGAAGCCAAAGCAGAGCTAAGAAGAGAACAAAGGTCCTATGACTGCCTGGTCTCTATGTACCATTAAGCGTAAAAGAACTTTTTTGCCAGGTATCTCTGATAATGCTTTTCAGCTGTTAACTTCTCTGCTTGTCTAATGCTGTTCTTGTAACTCATCTTGCTAGGTTCTGTGCTGCTTATAGTCATGATAGACAAAAAAAAAAAACAAACCAAACACCAGGAATTAGATCAATCAAGTTCGTTACAGATCTTGGATCTGCAGAGGTGAAAGTCTCGTGTGGTATCCCAGTGTGTTGCTCAGCCTCCCCAGACCAGCTAATTTTAAAGTGATCATTTAGCACTAACCTGGAAACACACGACAGCCTTCAAAATCAAAACAATCTGTTTAGGCAGGTGGGAAATGAAACCAGTCCTAATGGCTGTAATGGTTTTCTGTGAAGGCCCCAGGCCTCATTTTGTCTCTGATAGCAATATAATCTTTTATAGCGTCTGTGAAGTTTCCTAATAAATAAGCGTTCCTTGTTCCTGGTGGTTGAAGATGCTGTACAGGTGCATCATGAAAGTGCATTGACAGACTGTTGCTTTTCAATTCAAGACCTCTTGTCAAGATCATTTTACAAGATATTTCAAAGGAGTATACAAGAAATAAAAAAGCAGTGTAGCTGCAGCAGGGATTTAGTAATAGATTCCCTTGCTGTCTGAGAGCTATTAGGGATGTAAGTTGCATCAGTTTTCCGAAATTCTTTCAACTCCATAATTAGCGGTGCTTGCAAATGTGCCAAGTGGGGAGGGAATGAAGGAAGGTAAGAAATGTGAAGGACAGAGAAATAGAAGCTGCTCCAGAGTATTTTCTGTAGCTCGTTCTTACTTATTCTCTGCCTTGGTTGTTCCGCCGGAACTGGAAATGGGATTAAAATAAGGAAGAGAGGAGGGAGATGGATACGTCACTTGTTAAAAATGCAGAGAAATTTCCTTTTCCCCTTTTTATAAGTTCCCATTTCTGTTTAACTGCTCTGTGGGGTAGAGAATCGGTACACTTCCCTGCAGCTAATATCTAATGTGACAGAGGGAGAAACAAAACAAGAAGGCAATTGTTGAAAAGTTACACTGCAACTTCGGGTGGGAAATTCTTCCTACAGGCAGAATTGCTTTTTTGATGCCTTAAACCCTTCCACAGTGCAAGTCCCACCTGGATCACCTGCATTAAAAGTACCCTCACAAAATCCCTGTGAGTTGCTCTTCTTCCCTGGTTTAGAGATGAAGACAGAGTCATTGATATGTACCAAACTGGTGCCCTCTCTTTTTCAGCGGTTGATGTGGCAAGGTGTGTTATTCTGGAACACAACCGATACGACAGATTCTCTGTCTCTCTTGGGTTTATTTCTTAGCCTTTTCACACACACCATGAATAGTGTGTTCCTGCCGTTAGACGCTGTCCACACTTAGAACACTCAGAAATCCTAAGCTGTGTTTGTGTTAGGAACTTTTATAAATATTTGATCCCATGGGGCAGCAGAACTGTAGCTGACAGAAAGCGTGAGTAACCCCTTAAAATCATTTTAATGGAAACTTTAAAAGTTGTGAATCATTCTGTTAATGAAGGGAAAAAAAGCAATTTATCATAAAATATTTGGAGCAGATGCATCATTTGAGTAAGAAACCAATGTGTCTGAGTTACAGATGTCATAATTTCAAAGAAACTGAGTCAGTAGTTCAGAATTAAGTGACATAGCTTGTAAAGCAAGGCAAGCAACACTGCTTTCCCAAAAGCGATTGGGAATACAAATTGTGTACACCCAAAAATAAATTGTGTGAAGTATAAACATGTGGAATAATGTAGAAAGAGAATAACTCTCCCCCTGCAAAAAAAAAAAATTAAAAATTCATCTTTTAGCTTTGGAACACAAACCATGTTTTCTTCAGAAAGGATGCTGGCATTACGGTAAGGACACACTTCTTACTGTGAGATTGGTCTTGGAAGAGCCTTTTCCTGAGCTAATGCAGTAGAACAGGTTGAGCCCATGGTCTTCTCTTCACATGCAGTTCAAGCTCACTTTTTATTGATGGCAGCCTCTTCTGTCTTTTTACCAGGAGCATGCATTTCTGATAACACTGCAGATCAGCTTAGCCACCACCCCAAGAATTATCTACCTAAAAAACAGACATTCTATTCATTTTAGTGACTGGAAACAAACGATCTTTCGCTTATGGTACTGTGAGCAGGTAACTGAAATGGTGGTGCTACACTGAGTGTTTCTCTTTGCTTGTGCTACAGTGTGACACAGAAGCCCCAAGGGGGCACAGCATGGGCTTGCCCTCACCCAAAAAGGGCCACAGGAGATAATGCTTCTTTTAGGCAGAGAACACACTGCTTAACCTGTGCCACCCCTGCCCGGCATTAGTCTGCCCTGCTCTTAAAGACAAATCCCACGTTCCCTGCCAAAGTCTGCTCTCGAGCGTTGCTGTCACTGCCATTCGAAACGGGTGCCTCACGTTGAGCTGGGCTCTGCTGATTGTGCCCCCCTGAGCAAGCGGTGCGGTCCATCCTTCTCCTTGCTGCGGCAGCCTTTGGTGCCAGGCAGTTACCACATCCCCCCCTCTGTTTTTCTTTTTAACATTAGACAATCCCAACTCAGTCTGTAATTAATGACAGTGCCTGCCCCAAGCAGCTTGGTAGTGGGCCCGATCAGCCTGATGTCATTACTTCACCATGATAATTTTCTAACTAACTCCATGTGATATTCCATCTGTCTGACACTATTAAAAACTTTTCATATAGCCCTTATTATTGTAGTTGCTGAGCTCCCCGCAAACATCACAGTGAGGAAGGGAAGTGCTCTTATCCCCACCGAGGCACAGACAGGCCATGGCTGGCCAAGATCACACAGTGAGTCTTACCGGAGAATTAAATGTAGGTCTCTAAAGCCCCTGACCACCTCTGTCTGCACGGTATGTTGATGTGGGGAATCAGGATGCTCCTGAAGTGGCAAGCAGATAAGGAGGGTGTGAAATTGTATGTGAGAATTTTATTATTTTTTAATAAAATCTCACTTTATTTTTAATAAAGGTAAGATTGTGGGCATGGTAGCCCAGCAAAAAGTGGCTAAGCACCACATTTTCTTTATGTTCCTCTCTGAAGTAATTTAATAACAGCACAATTACACCTTGTTGGTAGTCAGACATAACTGAGAATGGCTGAGAAGACATTTAATCCTCATGGGCCAAGAGGTTTGCAGTTAAATTCTCTCTGATGCATGTTCAGTTAAAGAACTAGCATGTGTGTAAGGAACATAAAGTTAGTTGCGTGGCCCTCAGTTTTGTTTCCCAGAGCTTGCTGCTGTGTGATTTGCTTCCTACTTCATGCTGAATAAGGGGTGTGTTAATGCGTGGCTGACCAAGGCCATCTGAAAGTCCTACCCGGCCTTCAGCAAAGAGAGGAGATTTTGGTTAAGGCTTCAAGGAATACAGACTGTCAGGAGCACATACATTTTTAGCACTGCACACATACGCTAATTCAGAATGAACTTTTTGCATCTGTGCTGCAGCTAGACATATAAAAAATACCTTTTTGGCACTTTCAAAAGTGTAGCCGTTCTGATCCTGAAAACATCAAGACAAGGTTATTTCTGCTAAATCTGAGTTTGCTCTTTACAGATGCAGTGCAGCAAGAAGGAGAGAGGAGAAGCACCTTAGTACTTGCTTGACACGATTCAACTTAGTCCCATATTAACTCTTAAATCTTGGTTTATTTAACTCGCTGGATATTTGTCCGTAATGAGCAGAGATTATATTGTAAAATTTCTTCAAGGGTCAATTTAGAACCTACTGAGCAAATAAACATGAAATAAAAGACATTGGAACTGTTATCTGTCCGAGGGCTTAAAAGGTATGCTAGCTTAATTTGAGCCAGGGGAGCTGGATGGAGGTTGCGTTTAACCAGAAATGCTGGCAAAAATATGCTTCAGCAGAGCCAGAACCACATGTGGCCATTCCACTCTAATTGTGCTTGTTTTAAAAGATAGGTCTTTAACATTTACCCTCTCCATGCTTGCTGTCTCTTTATGAACTGAAAATAAAAGCTCCCCAGGCAGTCTTACTAAGACCTCAAGCCTAAAAATTTTTCAGCTGAGTCAAAAGTAAAACCTGTGCTCAATCTGCCCCATGCATTTTTTTGGGAGCCATAAGAAGGTTTGACTTCTCCGCTGGATTTTTCCCCCGAGTGCCCAGGCCAGTCTTAAGCCAGGGAGTGTGTGGTTTTGATACGAAATGTATCTCCTTGGTGGGGTCAAAGGCAGTGGCAGCGGTGCTACTGGTTCAAAGGCAGCCTACTGTAATACACTACAAAACCCGAAAAGTACACTCAGCAATAACAAAAGCATTAACCGCTGACCCACAACTTGGTGAAATTCAATCCTGCCATTAGGGAAACATGAAAATGAGATCCCAGAGGAAGGAGGGTTCAGATGTTCAAGACCAGAGGAACTGGGTGAGGAACACAAAACGGCGAGATAGAAGTTTAAGGTTGAGGAGAGAGAGAAGGGCAGGGTGCCAGCTGAGCTGTAGGGTCTTTTAATAATACTGTAAATTTCAACATGCATTTAGGGTTTTGCTCCCCTTTGGAACAAAGCAAACGATTTATACTAAGGATACCTTTCACCATTTCAGGGACATGTTTAATGTGATATAATGTGGTTTGCCAGGCATTGTTTCAGAGCTTCGTGTGTCCACATTTGCTGGAAGTTAGATGCTTGTGTCGATGTGTGGGTGCTCACGGTAGGGCTGGAACGTTAGAGGAACCTGAAAGACCTAAGCACCCACGTCTGACTGTTTTATCTTTTGTCAGATGGTTACAGATTTCAGTGAGAGTCAGATGCCAAACTCATAAGCACCTTAGAAAATACCAGTCCTAAATCCTGTGTGTTTCAGGAATGAGCCACGGGCGTGTGTGCTGAAAGGCTTTCTGTACGCACGCTGCAGCCGTCCTTGGCAGGCGGCTGGGGCCGGGGGCACTGGCAGGACTGTGCGCTCTCTCGGTCGTTGTTACAGTGCCGTTGCTTTTTTCCCCAGAACGCGCTCACTGCCGATGACCCTTCTCCTGAAGACACCTTCACCCTGAACCCCGAGGACAGAAGAGAATACCCTGATCTCCAGGCAGCCCACCGGCCATTCCCTAAGCAGCGGTTCATGCAGGAAAATGGGCATACGTCCTTGCAAAGAGATGGACCCAGATCTTTCCTCCTGGATCTCCCAAACTTCCCTGACCTGTCAAAAGCAGATATCAATGGGCAGAATCCCAACATTCAGGTACAAATTTATGTTAACGTGATTTTTTTTGTGAGCTGCACAAAATTATTTTGCTGAACCAAGACATCTTTCAGTCCAGCTTCCGTGACGTGTAGTCAAAACATCCTGTCTCACTACCAATAGTACCAAGAGAGGATGTATATGATAGATAATACATAATACAAAGGTAAAATATGTTATAACATACTTAAGTGAATGCACAGATTTAAGTTTTTCTTCTGAATTTCTCTTTGGATGGTGTTGATTGCATAAGTACAGGTATCATTTATGATTCTGAAGCCATCCCTGCTATTGCCATTTTGGAATGTATTATCTTCTTTGATGTTAAATGGGTATTTTAAATCGTGTTTTCAATTCTCTGTTGCAAAATTTGTTTGTGAACAGATTCACTTTTGGTGTGCTATAATAAAATGCAGCCATCCCCAAAGGTTATAAGAGAACAAGCACAAAATGTGGTCCTCTGTATGGAACCAAGACTTAAAGTTAAGTTCTGCAGCAGCTGCCTGGAGTAAAAAAAAGTTGTCTGCAAGAAACTTTGTTGTATGTTGTTCCTCAAACTGCTCTTGGGTTTGGAATGGCCTCTTACAAGCCACTTGCAGCTTGAAACTTCAAGGATTAGAAAGAGGAAAAAATGAGTGATTTGTTTTTAATTCAGAGCCTTAAAGCAAAATTGGCATTAATAAGCAGTCTTTTTTAACCAAAACAATAAATTGAAATGTTGTTCTGCCTAAGATGTGCTTATAAAAACACTACACTAATAGAAATGGTTTTCTGGTTAATTAAGTTCTGGCTTCTTATAGTCCCCCAGCCCACAAAATTACCATCCTTTTGATATGTCTAAGAAGGACGTACGTAAAGATATAGTAGATGTTTTGATGAGAGACCAACACGATCGGGCGAGAACAAGCTGTCTTCGAGTTTACGCTCCGTTACATCATAGATGGCTTGCAACGGTAAGAAGCCTAATGGATCTGGATCAAGTGTGGGCCCAGTACTTGATGGCCAAGGTAGTAAACACGCTCAACATGTGGTGACTGTACACAGCCCTCATGCTCGAGAAGCCTTCCAGAAAGCCTTGGGAAAGGAAGGTAGGGAAGCTCCAGGGGCCCCAGATTGTAGCTTGAGGTAAATAACGTAACGTCCTTGTTTGAACGGTATGTAAACCGCAGGGGAGGACAGGAGGAAACAAAAACTGTCTCTGATTGGTAACAGCATTTAATGTTTAGACCCAGGGACAGATAAATGATATGGAAACATTTCCCTGGCTTGTCTTCATGGTAACTGCTTCTGCTATGACCTCTTTTTCCACCACCTGATCTTGGAAATGCGTCAGCCAACTATGTCAGCACTTTTGCTGGACTCTGAGAACTGGGAAGCCCAGTCTTGTAAACTGGAAAACATTGGGCAGCATTAATCCTGGAGCTCTTATGCAGAAGGATCAGCTCTTTCAGAAACAGGCTCCCTAAGATCTGCATTATATTTACTCTGCTTACTTAGGTGCCGAAATAAGGATATACAAAGCTGCTTTAAGTTCCTGCAGCAGGTTGATAGTCCTGCAGCAAATCAGGCCTCATGGAGATAAAACTCCCATTTTTTTATCATAGAGTCAATGAAAGTTTATTTCTTTGCCTAAAGGTTGTAAAAGGTGGCCTGACTCTTTTCAGAAAGACAGGATTATAGTGAATTCTTACTCATTAAACAGTACCCTACTGACCTGAATGAAAAGAATGACACTTGTTGACTTGCAAATTCCTCATCAGCTGTTTGGCAGGTGAGAGCAGAATTGATACAAAATCTTTTTTTCGCACAATGGGTAGAAGTTATAATCCTGGGGTGTTAATTTAAACATCCTCCTAGGACAGTGAGGTCGGAAAGGGGAAAAGAGCCTGTGTGTCTTAATCTAGCACAGTGGCCACATTTGCTTCTCAAAGACCCACAAGTTCTTTTCCTTTCTACTATTACAAACCTGCATAGACCAAAAAATAACATTTCCATGGGAAATTATACCTGGGCATTTTAAAACCCTAATAAATAGACATAAAACTCAGCCTGGAAAAGCAGGTTGAAAGGGGAGAAGTCCTTACTGTTTGTCAGGCAAGGGCATTTTGTTGATATTAATGCTCTTCAGAGAACTTGAATCTTGATCAAGCTTCACAACCAGTACCTGAAACATGGCTGGGTGAGCTCCACTTGTGATGGATCTGTTAAACATTTTGCGTGAGGTGATGGGTTCCAGGTAGAAACTGTGCAGAGTTAGGTAGGATTTCTGTCCTAAAAACCATTGATGTGCCCGGGAAAACTGAAGTAGATCAGTATATGATTAAATGTATTGTGATTATTCTCACTTTGAGTCACAGGATTGATGGGGGTGATTTTAAGCAATAAGTTAATGCTGCCTGCTTGGGGGTGTGTTTATCATTTTGCATAAGGCCTGTGGGCCATATCCACCAGTCCTGCTTTGTTAGCTTTAATTATTTGCTTTGATATCTGTTCAGTTTCTATCTTCTCTTAAAAAAAAACATCTCCACAGAACCACTCATTCTAGGAACATACACAGCTACAGAGAAACAAGGCTGCTTTTAAACATGAGCTGCTTTTAAAAAAGAACTGCAGACTTCAAACCTGCTCTTCTCCGGGTTCATCCATGACCATTTCCCTCACCTCCATCTATATCATGTATCGCTTTTAGCGCGTTCTGTCAGATGTATTTTTTAGGTAGCATTTATATTTGTCATTTGAAGCTGCTGGTTTCACTGCACTGGAAAGCAACACTCTCAGTATCATCACAAAAGACCCCACAATATCTGTAAAACTGAACTCTGACCAGTGCATCTCATCCCTAATCCAGCACAGTAAGAACTGAAGGGCTCGAGCAGTGCTTTTTTCTTCTCATGCCTTTAATCATTTAAGGTAGTAGCAAAGCAATTGTCCCTGTCACTAAATTAAGATGCAGAAAAGCAGCGAGCACAGGTTGTTTTTTTGGGGAGCCTGTACCATGTAGAACTCCCTGCCCCCAAGATCACCTCTGCGGTCAGGGTGCCTGCTTCGCTGAGTGAGCTGCAGCACTGGCAGCACGACATAGCCGTGCTGGGAGCTAACCAGTCCTCTTAGCAAGCTGGAGAGACTGGCCTAGGCAGAGCCGGGAGCCAAAGGGCCACGGCTAAACCAGTTGCAGTACCAGAGCTGTTACTGGCTCTGCACGCGTTTCTTAATGTCACAGTGTAAGGAGAGCTCGCTGCAGAGTGCAAAATTTCAGAGCTGGGATCTGGACCGGATTTTTAATTCCAGGCTTCAGTTGGACCCATTGGAGAGTGCAAATAGGACTGGCAACGTTAAATACAAATTTCAGGTTTTGAGTCACATTAGCTTCTTTGCCCCCAGAAAATTTCGACGGTCCTTCAGTTTTCATCAAGCCAAAAAAACGGTTCTGGACTGTCATGACATAACCAGAAGTAAAATTGGTGTCACTAGTGATATAATTTTAAATGAAGTTGTTAATGGGGTGTAAACCTAAGTTTACTATTTCAATATCTTGCAATGAACTCAGTTCTGTTCTGCTGTTGTAGCGCCTCATTGCTGACCTGCGTGTATCCACCGTTATGGAGTAGCAAGTTCCACTTTGCAGATTTGCATCAGTTGCATGAAGGAAACAGAGGATGTTGTAGAATCCACTGCTTGCACAATATTGCAAATACAGTTCTTCCTGACACACAGAAGTTGCTTAGGGCAATGTTTACACCACTGAAATGAATTCAGAAACTTGGTCTCAGTAAACAGGACAAAATACACAGAACTTTCTGTGCACTCCAGCAGACAGAGATAATATTTATCTTCTGTATATTTTTGGCCAGGGGAAAATTGGATGTCAGTGTCTCAAGACATCTGTGCTTGATACAATTGTTTCATTAAAAATTGACTGTTGTTTTAATGTACCTGTGCCAATTGTTTTTAACAATTTTTAGAGGAACATCCTTATTTATAGCTCACACAACCATAAAAGAAGTGGCTTCATTTTAGGTTTGAATACTTTTGGAGATGATTGTGGATTTACACAAGAACTATGTTACCACAGACATTTTGGGAAGCTTGAGAAAAAAAGAAATAATCTTTACAGTTTTGATAATCACTGGAATAAGAAATCAGAGAAATCAGTCTTTAAAACAGTCTTCAAGGCAGAAATACTAAACCAGATCTTATTTTTTAGTTTCTGGGAGAACATGTTTTTGTTGGAGTAGTGACACAGCATGAAAGCTTTTCCAGAGTTGCTTTAAATGCCCATTTTTTAATGCCTCTAGGTCTGATTTCCTTTTTCTTTTTAATAAACAACCCCTAGTATAAAAGACAATCAAACAAGATACATGTTTGTGTATCATGTGTATGTATCGTGTAGTCATGGGCTAATGTTAAGTCCATCTGTAAGTACTGGGAAGAATTCAGTGAATACTGATTTTTCAGAATTTTAGACTTGGATAGGTGGAAATTGCCTGCCTGAAGCACAAGCCTCTTCTCACACCTCTGCCTTAACTTTTGGGTCATACCATGGAGGGGTTGCCAGAATTACTCCCTGTTTTCTGCCTGCCTATGGAAGGTCCATTAGAGTTAAATGAAGCTGAAATGGGCAGAAATGAAGCTAAATGGGCAGAACAGAAGTAGTCTACTGAAGCTGTCTTTTTTTTTCTTTTTCTCAAAGAGCGGCAGTTCAGACAATCCTGGGATTCTTTATTGAATTTCTTTCACTCTATGGTTTTTATGCCACATGTTAACCAAACAGCTTGGTAATCAAAGCTTAAAACAGCACTCAGAGGAGTATAGGTGTGTGTTTCATTTTGGATTTGTTATTTGGATTTTGCTTTCATTATATTTGTTTTTTAAATAGGCTGTGTGTTGGAAAACTCATTTGTAATAAGCCTCTTTGGCAGCCAAAGCAGACTGAAGGGGAGCATACCTGATTGCACAGATATATCTTGAAAGTTAGTTAGTGGCAGTGCTGTTGGAGGTCTCATGAGGTCTTAAGACTCTGGAATTTTGTGCGTTACACCTGCCTCTCTTCCCCAGTGTAGCTCAACATAAGTTTCCCTGTCCTACAAACTCTCTTTTTGCTTAAACTGACTTGGCATCTTGAATAAATCAAATCTTTCTGGTTCTTCAAACTGTACCTGGCTGAAATAATGCCAGTTCATGCTGGTTCACTGTCCTGTAACTACAGATTAGCAAAGCAAACGGAACAATTATCAAGTGCCCTTGCCTTTTTTTTTTTATGAGAGGGTTTTGTTTGGTTTGGGGGTTTTTATGTTTTGTTTTTTTTCCACTTTGCTGAGTCATTGCTTACAGAGTTAATGTGGTCTTAAAACTTGCTACTAAAGTACTAGAGTCATACTAATTTTCACGTGGGCAGCACTAAAGCCCTGTGACTGGCCAGGAGTGCACAGCGTTAGCCAGTCAGTAACACTATTTCCTCTCACTTATTGTGAAAACTCTGTTTTGCTTGGATAGATGCAACAATTTTGAATCCCTGGACTAACCCTGCTGTTTTCAAACTTATGAAATCCTTTTTAATTCTTGGTCTGTAGAAACTGAGGTTTAATGGAGTAATCATTCCAGTTCCATATTTAGTCTGGGAGTAAAATATCTCTTGTATAAAGATGCTATTAGGCTGACAACTGCACTTTTCCTTGCTCTTGCTCTTTCTCCCTGCGGAGCTTCTTTGCAGCCTCAAAGTTGTTCCGTTTCAATGGCTTGGTCTATGGTCAAACACAAAGCATGAAATAGATGCAAAATCTCCTTTCGCTAAAAAAAAATGCTGTGTGGGCATTGTCTTCTCTGTGCAGCTATGTCTGCAGCTACAAAGCTACGGCATCAGCTCTGATTTGCGTGCAGTGTCACACTCTGCTGTGGATCACAGGTAGCTGAAGAAACATAGCACACTC
>NW_009716300.1:26930-51909 GCF_000703405.1 Apaloderma vittatum
TTTCTTGTTTGTGTCTTGTGATTTCACTAATAACAATTGGACAAAACTAAGCCTTTTCTCCAAAATGCAAACCTAAAGAGCCACGTAAATAACTTTGGACATAATAGTACATTATTGTGTTTTTCCTTATTTTACACAACCCAAATTTCATGGAGTACTGTCTTGAAAGATTGCTTTGTAAATCTGTATAACATGAAGAATACCTCCATACCTATGAAGCATTATAGGAATGTCTGGCGGTCACTTCTGTATCATGGTTGCTTAGCCAGTTCAGTGTAATCACTGAACCAAGTTAGCATGAAGCGTCAGAGTATTTTATCATTTATCTGTGGCCATACTATGCTTGCCTGACTCGTAGAGCCAGATTTCTGATGGCTAGTTCCTCATTCTCCCTAAATAGCTTCCTATATGCATGCACAGTATTCACCTGAGAGTTTTGTAATTACACATTGTTCAGCTCAGAAAAGGAGTAATCGAACATTGTTCCTAGGCAGAATTATATTTACATTCATGATATCTGTGAGGGAGTTGGGCAGCAAACTTTGAATCTTGTCTCTGGGCTTCTGTAAAAACCATCAACAGGTGTTTTATCTGCAGCACAGAAAGAGGACCTATTTCAGAGGGCTTAGCAGCAAGTGACTTCACTGGGTGACAGTTGAAAGAGCTGCTGGCCCTCATCACCACAGACTGTGGTTTCTCCTAGTGGTGAGAGCCCACGCTGTTGTATGACGGAAGGGCTGGTGCTGCAGGAAGGCCCTGAGAGGGGCTGGGCTGAGCTGTGCTGGAGAGCACGGCTGATGCAAGCCCTGGGCTCTGCCTCTGCCACCGTCGCACTCATGGACCGACTTTGCCCTGCCTTGAGTGAGCCCAAGTCCTGGGAACGGGCTCTGCATGCCGGCGTGCTTCATGCCCACCTCCGATTCAGCATCAGCTGATTAGAGTAACAGCAATTAGAGTAACAAATTTGGTTTTCTTTTTCCTGGTCATGTATGTTTGGGTTTAAACATCTTTTCCCCATAAGGCAGAAGATTCTGCTGCAAAGATTTTAGGCACAGCATGGGTTATTCTTTTGTGGGGGATTTTTTCCTAGCCTTTGTTCCAAGGTCTGATTCAGCAGAGGTAGCAGAAGGAATCACTCAGCCGCTGCATATCTCTGGGCTCAGTAATGCGCATATGGTTTACAACATGAGAACCCTACAGTATTACGCAGCCCCTTTGCAAGGCAACGCCGGTCGCTTGTCTTCACAGTATAGAAAGTTTCCTACTGACCAGAAGATACTGACGGGCAGGCTGGTCTGCTCTGAATCCCCTAGGTTACCATCGAAGTGGTGGATGGCCCTGACACTGAGGCAGAGAAGGATCTGCAGAAAGAGAGCAGCAAGCCAAGCTGGCCAGTCCCATCGCCTGACTGGAGAAACTGGTGGCAGAGGTCCTCCACCTTGACCCGCATGAGCAGCGGTGACCAGGACTACAAGTATGACAGCACTACTGAGGACAGCAACTTCCTAAACCCTCTCGGTGGGTGGGATAGTCATGCACCCAGTCACCGGACATTTGAGTCCAAGGAGCAGCCAGAGTATGGTAAGTTTGCATTCCAGGCCTCTTATGGGCGTCTTGGGATTGTAAAAACGAGTTTGGGGGAAATGAGAATGGTGAGGCATCGCTGAACGTAGGCCAAGCAAAATAGAATTTTTCAACATGTGGCTTTTGTTCATCAGTTTTTAAATACAAATCTGTGCAGATGCACAGGCTGTACTGTGGTAGCTGCATTCCACTAGTAAGTCTATAATCTTGAAAATCATACCAGTTAGCCCATAAGAAGACGTTTTTTTAGTCACAAGTGTACTTTTTTTAAAAGTGAAGGAAACAAGGTTTCATATCTATTTTTAGAGTAAGGATAAGTACAAATTTAGAATCGTGCGGTGGTTTGGGAACCAAAACATAATTATTGGATAAATAAGCAAGGTCTAAAACGTGGTAGTATTTGATGGATACACAAATAAGATGAATTATGTTGGTGCATGTGTGGGGAGTGGCATATGCAGCAGGAACATTCTGTATTTGCGTGTGTAATTCTCTTCCAGATGTGTCATGGTGAAAACAGTTGTTTTCAGCTTGTTGTATGAACCAGTTGCAGAAACTAAAAACAGAGGCGCTACAGCTATTCACTGCCCCAGCAGGCTGCAGCTTTCCACATGGGAATGACTCAAGGGAGGTGAACTAGTATTTGCTCACAGGTAGCTCAGCGCCTCTCAGATTTAAGTTGTATGTAAATACACAAGACGTTTAGTTACAGCAGGGTTTCAAAGCCACAGGACTTACCCCGGCACTTCTGTTGCATTCCCTGGATACTGCAGGGTGGCTGTCATGCACTGATTCAGTCTTATTTTCCCCCTCTTTTGGTTAACTTTAAGTCCTAAAGCCTTAACGACTGAGAAAGAGTTTTTGTGGAACGGTATATTTAAACATACACATATGTATTAAATTTTGTGCCCAGAAGATTAAAGTCTATCCCTTCTTTTTGCACCTGCATTTATTTGTGGGCATGCTTTGTTGCCAAGAATTCCTACCTTAGGTAGTTGTTCATTTAGGTAAAATAAAATTGCTTTCACAAATAATTGTGGTAGCAAAACCCAAGAAGAATTAAAAGTATAAAAATAGGAAGAACAGGTTGAGCTCCAGATGAAACTCTTAAATGGTAGATTTAATAATAGATACTCTGTGTTTCATGGTGCGGTATAAACACTCAGTAGGTAGGCCTAAAGATTATCCTAGACTTCTCTGCCGTACACCAGAGCACTCTAACTGGAAAGACTTCTGACGGATCTAAAACATCCTGTGCCATTGGCTTTGACCAGGAGGATGTAGCAGCAGCTCCTGCCTGTGTGATAATTCCACCCATTTACCTGTTCACACAGTTCGTGGTTCTTTCCCCCTCGTCCTGTCCCTGCCAAAACGCACAGCATGGCTCTGCCTGCCCTTCCTGGGCCCTCAGGCAAGCATTGCACCTGCTCATCCTCCTCTTCGTCACCAGCCACATGGAGAAAAAACTTCAGCATTGGAAGAAAGATGGGAAGGAGGGTAGGGCCTTGGGATAGAGGGCAGATCACCTTTTCCTAAGAGACCTTATGCCTCTTCAGGCTGCTTCAGTGCCCACCTGTTGGCAAATGCCAGAATGGCCAGTCTTTGCACACACACGGTAGCCAAGTACCCACCCACGTCACACCATGGACACCTGACTCGAGTGTGGTGGAGTCTCAGCTGGCAGCAGTGTAAAAGAAGGAGGAAGAGCACATAAGGCCTCCGCCACGAGGAACTTGCATCTAGACAGCTTGCTACAAGGGAGCTATATAAGCTTCCCATACTCCTGGCAATAAATGTTTAATAGCACCCCACAGAGTTGTCGTCAGTCATTACATATGGTACAAATCAAGTTCCGTGTTCTACTAACCAGCTCGGGAAGGCCACAGCCAGCATGGCAGTGGGGGATCGTGTGTAGCGCAGAGTCCGGTGCAGGCAGGGATCTGTCCTTACCTGCCCGTTCAGCCTGTAGCTACAGAGTCACTAAACCCCATTTTTCTTTGCTGCCAGTGCTGGCTTAACCCAAATGAGCAAAGGCTGCAAGTTATGATCGGAGAGGTCAGTTAAGTGTCAGTAACGAAATACTGTCCGTTAAGCCAGATGTTCCCTAGAGAGGTCAGTTAAGTGTCATTAACGAAATACTGTCCGTTAAGCCAGATGTTCCCTAGAGAGAGACGGTGCTCAGCTGGGGAGGCCAGCGGGAAGGCAGGAAAACTGGGCTTGGTTCATGGACGCCGTTTGGTGGCTGTCACAAGGCGGGATGTGCAACAGGTGACTCAGCAAACAAAGGAGACCGGTTCTAAGGGGTTTGGGTATTTCCAGTGTCACCAAACCACAAGGGTGCAGGCCTGGTGGTGTTTGCCCTTGGCCGTCTGCCAGAAGAGAATGAAGATGTGTTTCGCTTTCAGAAGTTTCCTGTTAGTAAAGTCAGATCTGATGTTACTTAATAATTCACATGAAACATTACAAATTGCATATTGTTCTGGGTGCAAGGTGCATACGCTGTTCCCTGTGTTCGTGGCAGCATTCCCATAATATATTTCCTGTTCGAGGGACTGAGAAATAAAATTACAATTGTCAGGCATGACCCTCAGCCTTCCATAGTCCAACATTCCTTGTATCCTAAAAACTAATTAATTGAGTATTGCTGTGCTATTGCCATGTGTTTTGAAAAGAAGAAAAAGAACGCTTCATTTATCCTGTGCCTGATTAGTCTGTGGTCAGAAAACATATTCCTGTATACAGGGAAATTATCCGAATAGATGTGTACCGTTAGTTCACGACCCAACGTTGCAGCTGAGGATTCTCAGCTGCCAAAAGGTCAAAAGAGAAAGGAAATATTTTTTCAAATAATTTTGCATGCATTTCCCTGAGGAGCATCAAGTGTGAAAACCATTTAAAGAGCAGGCTTATGTCTGGCATTTACCCCGAGCTTCAGGTAGAGACATCTGGATTCCATTCTTGTTTTGCCTTCTTAATAAAAACCACTACGCAGTAGTTCTGAGTAGTACAGGTTTTCTTTCTTCATTTCCTTCCTCATCTTTGTTCTTACACAGATTATATTGATGGTGAGGGAGACTGGAGCCCGTGGTCCCTTTGTAGCGTCACTTGCGGGAGCGGCAACCAGAAGCGGACGCGGTCCTGCGGGTACGCCTGCACTGCCACCGAGTCACGGACTTGCGACCGGCCCAACTGCCCAGGTGTGCTCCTGCTCAGGTGAAGGGCTGTGGGGTGGGGGGAGAGGGGACAGGCGGGCAGGGGCGGGAGCAGAGCCCTCCCGGTCACAGAGCCCAGGGCCTGGTTGTTCCCTCGCTAGGTAAGAGCTTCGGTGGGAAGAGACTCGCTGGTTTTCAAGGCCATCTATGAAATGGCAGGTTCTTTGCTAGTAATAACATGCTGCTAGATGCAGTCTGCTGTCCCCTGGGACTTAAAAGACAAACACAGGCTTTTTTTTAGGTTACGGCAGTCGTTTTTGTGCACAGTACGTTTTGTATCCCAAAGGGTGTAATCTACTCTCTTGGAACAAATCTGTGTTAATTTTAGAATTTCAAAACAGCTGTGCTGACTGTTACCTCACGAGCTCATGTTTTGCTGTGCAGTGAGTGGGCACAAACAGCTGCCCCCAGTCGTACGGCTTTTGGGGTTTGTGCTTAATGTATGCAGAGTTGCTTTAAGACTCCATGTGTACATTACTGTGAAAAAAAACACTTTAAATACCTGCTTTGCATTTCACTCTAGAGATTTTGAGTTTATTGAGCATTAAGCTACAAAATTCCCTGTCCTAGAAAGTCAGTGTTAAGGTGGAAATGTCATCTCTGTTTCATTCCATTGCTTTATAACTGGAGAATTATCAAACAAGTTTGATGCTGGAGCAGCTGTGCACAATGAGATGAAAGAATGTGTAGTTTTGGCTTGAATCTATTCACAAAATATGGCCAAGGAGCCTTAGCTTAGCTTCTGCCCGTCTACAGGCATCGACATTTAAATGCCAGTCAGGGAGGTGTCCTTACCTTCATGCAGCTCTTGCTTTAGTGGAAGCCTGAGCGCTCAAACCTGCATCACAAAAATCTAAAGCTGCTATGGAAAATTTCCCCATGATGTTCTTTGAATGCTGCTCTGTGTGTTTGGGTTTAGGCAAGTTTGTAATGCGGTGGTGCAGTAGTTGCCATGATGCCTGGGATATGTGCAGTTTCATTACTTCCCAAGATTGGAGAGAAGTAAAAACACATGCTGCCGTGGCAGTACGCATTTCACTGAGTTTACTTAATGACTCAGAAAGGCAGAAATTCTTTAACTGGAGGCCGGGTTTTTTTGATGGGAAGTGAAATGTCAACAGTGCCGGAGAGAAAACTCTCAGAGAGCTGGAGAGAAGTTTCTCACTTGCAGATAGATGCAATTGCAAGGTACCAGCTGCTAGGCAGTTTGGGAGGAAAATATTTCTCTCATACATCCTAAAACCTCAGTAATAAGGGGTTAATTCCAGAAGAGAGCATGTAGCCCCCAGTTACATTCTCCAGTATTTATTACCAGCTATTATCAGTGGCAAACTTGAAAGAATATATCATGTCATATAACAGACCCCCAACGATCAGCAAGCAAAACATATTCGCTCTTTGAGGCTGTGCTGACATTTTTAAAATTACAAGGGCAAAGCTCAGCTTCTGCTGTTTATAATCCCAGCAGTGAATTACGGCCTTGTAATGGGTTCTTGGTATCTATTATTCTGCATCTACTGCTGGAGTTAAAGCAAAACCCTATGATAATTTCACTGAAAAGTGGCCTGAGGCTGTTTTGAAGCTCTGCGAGCCACTATTATGCCTCAGTTCAGGAGATCAGGAGAAAGTTCATTGGCAAGAAGATGGGTAGTGAACAGACTTTATTATTAACCATATATTTATCACTTACTAAAGAGCTTTCTGCTCTCTTTGGAGGTCTGTTAATTCAATGGAGAGGGAAAAAAGCTTCAAATGCTTCTCTGAAGCAACATTTGTTTTAATGCTACAGACACATTAGACTGCTAGGCAGGCCAAACTAAAGCAGCAATGAAGGGATATCTACTTTGGTAAGCTTGATTCATACATTTTCTGGCAATATCTGTTTCCCTCTACTGATAGTGAATACCAACTGGAGATTGTTGGAAGATCCTGATCTTCTAAGATCCTGATATTTTGATTGCTGTAGATGGTGTTGGATGGGATTGATTGGAGAGGTTTTTATCCCTTGCCTACTCACACCTTTCAACTCCCTAGCATTGGGAGAGACCAAGAAGCGACAGTCTATTTGTAATTTCATCATTCTTCCTCATACTTCCTGAAAAATACTTGCCCACATACAGAATGAGCTTATTCACCTGTCTTCAGGCATGTTGCTCTGTTTTAAAAAGTGGCCCAAAGACTGTCTCCTTTACAGATCACATTTTCCTCAGGGCTTTAGAGCTCCATTAGGACATTTGTTTTTTTCTCTTGTCAGTCAGTTGTCACACATGCTGTGCGTGCAAAGCTCCTACCTGAATTACTGAGAGATGCCGGCAAGCCTCACATCAGGAAGAGGAGGAAGAAAACTGGTTCTCCCACTGCTGCCCTGTACTGGGCTCATAACTGACCAGTTTGTTGCTTAAATATAATCTAAAACTTGAAAACTTTTGACCTTGGGCTATGCTAATGCTCTGTCTTCCTAATACCACAGATTCCTTGGTCATCATACACTCCCTCCAGCAGCAATTTCAGGTCACTTCCCTGCCACACAAATATATCTTGCAGAGCTGGGGAAGGAGGGGGCAGCAGGGAGGCAGTGGGTTGCTTTGTGGTTCCATAGGAAAACGCCACCACCACTAACATGTGTTTGTCATAGGGATTGAAGACACCTTCCGGACAGCTGCCACAGAAGTGAGCTTGCTTGCAGGAAGTGAAGACTTCAACGCTACCAAACTGTTTGAAGTTGGTAAGCAGCCTAGTCAACCTTTCAGTAATAGATGAGAGACTTAGATTGTCCTGGTTTGTGTCTCGCTGCAAGACCAAGATTCTGAGTTTACCATTAGAATTGTCAGTAATAATGGCCATTTATTATCTTGCCTAAGCTTACGATCTGAACCTTAGCTTGCTTCTTTCTCATCTTAAGTCTTAGCAAATTTCTGTGCTTCATTATAAAATGGTGAATTTCTGTCCTAGTTCAGAAAAGAGCTGTAAGGCACCACACTAATGGAGGGGAAAAAATGAAACATTGTTTAGCATTTTGCTGAAATAGCTTCACATGGAAGATACTATGAAAGCATTTTTAGGTACAGCTGTCACTTTAAAAAAAATAGTGACTTTTATGAGCATGTATAGCTTTATAACTGTGTGCTGCAGCAGGGCTAGCCAAAGCAATTTTATAGGGCATGACTTGACACTGATCTAGCCAAAACTCTATAAATGCTCTGATTCCATCCCTGCGATGAAACCATAGTGTGACCACTGGATTCTGGGCTAATTGGATAAATAACGTAATCCAGCACCTCCCTCCTATGGTGGTAAAATGCAATAGTTAACAACAGCCAGGATAGGAATTCTTTAAGGAGATAGAAAAACAGAACACAGATCACTAAGTAAATATTTTGCAAGAATGTTTGCTGTGAGAGTTTTAGCTCCCAGTCTTTGCCTTACTTCACAGTCCTGTTAAGTAAGCAACGAGCAAGATGTACGGGTCTTTTTTGAAAACCCATAGCATGACACAGAGACTTTAAATAATGTCTTAGGTAGGAGACATTTAACTGGATTCTCCCAAGACTCTTGCAAGATAATAAAGTGCCAGTATTAAATATGCTACTAGACTATAAATCTCTTTAATCCCAGCTATAAGTCATAGCTCTGGTGCCGTTAAATCCTCATCATGTACAGACACTCTGCTATTATGTCAAATATGTCCTTTTAGAATCTGAATCACTTCTGGCTGCATTTGCCAGCTAAGATGTCAGTCTCCATGTTTGAACTATGGCTGCTTGAAAAAACCCTTTGGGAAGATGGAGACCAAATAGAAAAAAGTATGTTTAAAAAAAAAGACTGAATTAGGGCTTAATAATGAACTTCAGAAAAAGTAATCCAGGCCTTGCTTGCCATCCTGGTATTTCTAGCATCTTGAGAAACTTAACCCTGTTTGCACAAGGTGAGTGTGTGGATGAGGGCTTTAAACTGGAGACGGGCACCAAATCTCTCTTGATTTCCCTATTTCAGTTCTGTCACTTGTAAACCCATGATGCTGTCTCTTGTGCTGTGGGGGGGTATCTGCAGCTTCATTACAAATTCCCAGGTAGAAGAAACATCAAAGATTCTTACTCGCTGGTGCTGCACTGTAATTCAGGCTAGGACTGCCGGAGGCCCTAAAGAAGTCGGTCACACGCGTGATTTCTTTATCTGACAAGACAGCACGTTAACACAATGCAGGCAGGAGGACAAGCTTTGGCTGCCCTTTCTTAAGCAAAGCACTGGTGCCGAACAGTTACTCATTTACCTTACTCATTTGTTATCACTGCTGATTATAGGAATTGGGTTGATGCATAATGTATCTTAAGTTCCCATTTCCTGCCCTTAAACAGATACTGATAGCTGTGAAAGATGGATGAGCTGCAAAAGCGAGTTCTTAAAGAAGTACATGCACAAAGTGGTCAATGATCTTCCCAGCTGCCCGTGCTCCTACCCCAGAGAAGTCGCATACAGCACTGCCGAAATCTACGATCGAATTAAGAGGAAAAACTTTCGCTGGAAAGATGCAAGTGGTCCAAAGGAGAAACTGGAGATCTACAAGCCCACTGCACGGTACTGCATCCGCTCCATGCTCTCTTTGGAGAGCACAACGCTCGCAGCGCAGCACTGCTGCTATGACGATAATATGCAGCTGATTACCAGAGGGAAAGGGGCAGGTACGCCAAACCTGATCAGCATCGAATTCTCAGCAGAACTCCATTACAAAGTGGACATTCTGCCTTGGATTATATGCAAAGGTGACTGGAGCCGATACAATGAAGCACGGCCTCCGAATAATGGGCAGAAGTGTACAGAAAACCCTTCAGACGAAGACTACTACAAGCAATTTCAAGAAGCAAGGGAATACTGAGAAGATTTTTCCTCCTGTTCAGACGCAAAATTGCATTCATTTCCTGGGTGCCAAAGAACTGATAACGGCTGCTGCATTGTCTCCTCCACAGGGGGTGACCAGTTTCTTTCTAATGAATGTATATAGTTGTAATATAATACATAAGTATTTTTCATAGTGTGTGTAATTTATAAACACGTATCTCTCTATCTCACACACACCTCTTTTTACATACAGACATACATAAAACTTGTCCTGGTAGGATTTTATACTGCAATAACATTCATTTAATAATGTGCATTTCGTTTTACTCCCCAGCTGTGACATGAGTGTGAGGAGGGGGGCAGCTGCCATCACCGTCAGGCCCCGAGGCCCCAGCTGAGGAGGGCACGTATCTAAAAGTTGTCATAAACAATAGGACTGAAGAAAGTTCTCTTCCATATGGGAATGGTTTACAAGATTAATGCACCTACAGCATCAGTTTTCTCTGTAATTGATTTCATAACTAGTCATAAGAAAGGAAGAATTATTTTTCTGGAAGGGTAATACTCAGAAGTGAACACAGAGAGTTACTAGCAATTTTTTCATTAAATTCTTCCTGATACCTTCTAGCTCAGGTCTTTGCAGCCCATCTGGGGCAGGCTTGCAGGGAGACAGAGCTGTAGTTTTCCTTTGGAGCAGAGAAAGTCCCAACACAGTGGTTCTGCGAGAGTTACAGACAGTTCACTCCTGCAGACATCTCAGATAGAGGTTACAGCTGCCAGGGCTCATGCGTGATGCTGGGGATGCTGGCTCATGCGTGATGCTGGGCAGCTACCTGTGAACTAAAACGTGCCCTGAGTCTTGGGAGGAGTGAGGCCAGAGAAGGAAACTATGTCAAAGGGGAAAAAAAAAAAAACAAACCACCTAAATCACCGTTACTTCCCATTTTAATATGAAAACTGTTTAGAGCTGCTTGTTTCCTTCTTTTAAGAAAAGGAAAAAGTTTTTTGTTTTGAAGACCGGGAAATGTGGAATACATCTTTCTGAGTTCCCTGAGATCAAGTATGCAACCAGTATGCTGAGTGCAGGGGGGACCTACAGAAGAAGCTGTTCTTTAAGCAAGCTGTCTGGGAGGAACTATTGGTGAATTAAAATGGCTTAACTTTTTTAAAAAGCTAGCATTATTTTTGTAAAGTATTTATTGAATTGTAACAACAACTCATGTGGGATACGTCACCAACATGAAAGGCTTTTGTAGATGGAACTTGATTGCCAAGATTAAGACTGTTGTTAGGCAAAGGTTTTAGTTCCAAATTTTTATAAAGGGCAAGTTTACATACATAATCCTGTAATTAAGCAGCTGATACCTGCATTCTCATGAAAGATAAACATTACACCATGGGTAAATAAATACTTACAGTTCCATCCTGTAAAAGGCTGTGCTGCTGCAAGTCGATGTCTTCATTTGGGAAACTGAGGCTGAATGTTACTAGAAAAAAGCCTATTTCTGGGTTATGTGGGCCGATGCACATCTGCGTACTGCACATGGAACCTTGCGCAGTGGCAAAGCCCATCTTGTGCTGAAATTCAGTCTTAGCTGAGAGATTCAAGCCAGTCACGGGAGACAATTCCTTCTGCTATATACATACACACAAATACACCATAAATCTTTTCTGCAGCTCTGTTGGCTTTTCAGCTGGTGGTTGCCTGTGACTCTCCGTACAGATGTGTGCACAGCGCCTCCCTCCAGCCCCCAACTCCCCTCCCCCAAAGCATCAACATACATGTAACAGGTCTGCTGGCTCTGGGAAGTCTCAGGCTTGTGCTGGTCTGCCCAGGTGGTGCAAATCAGGGGATTATAAAGCAGCCTGAGCCTCAGACACCAGCTCTGACCAAACATGTGGTGCAGAGGCTGAGGAGGCTCTCCCCAGATCTCCCAGACCTGCTCTGACAGGCTGCAGAGCCTCAGCACAAGGCTTAGGCTCTGGGTTTTCAGAACCACTGTGATCCAGACGAAGCTGCTGCTCGTGGGCAGCAGCGACTGGTCTGCTGAGGGAACTTCAGCAGCTGGAAATCCCAGCCGAGGCATCGGATCTCCCCAGAAGGAGAGTGGGAGGTGGAGAGGGGAGATGTGGATCTGTTCTAGCACTAGCTGGTAGTAACAAAACATGGTTAGTTGAGCAAGAGATTAAACATGGGGATTGCCCCTTAATTTTTATAGAAACCAGGTTTTGTAAATTCTTGCAAGGTCATAAGAAGGAGCCACCAGCTAGCGGAGCCAGTTAAATTGACAGCAGATGGATGAAAAGCATACGCAGCTCCAGGATCAGTCACTTAGTAGGGAAGACAGGTATTTTGCACAACATGGGGGAGAAAACTCTGCCTTTCACCTCACTTAGCTGTGGGGTGGGGGATGGAGAACAACAGTCTCAGGTTTCTCTGGGAGGACGATGAGAGGGTGATCACAATTCCTGAAATATGAAACACATCCCTGCACTTTACAGATTAGTAAATTACGGTGCTGTTGAGAAATGCCACTACACCATTAATGCAGAACACAAGAAACTGTCGGGGAAGAGGAAAAATTGTTCTAATAAATGATATGACACCCAAAGTTTCAAGTGTGACCACTCAGGTTTTGCCAAGGCTAGAGACTCTGAGGAAGCCTAATAACCACTGATAAGGAATCCTGGAGCACGGATCAAGAGAGTATTTGCAATACTGCGGTCTTAAGCAACAGCCTTTATTAAAAACAGTCAGTCATATTTTATAACAAGTTATGATCCATTCAGGGCTGCTTTTTTTTTTTTTTCTTCTTTCTTCATCACCTTTCCAACAACTAAAATGGTACCTGGGGTGACTTTCTGTAGTAGTCCCTAGTAAGGTGCTGGACTTTACCATGGCCAGATTTGACTCAGTCAAATATAGAGCTCTTCAGAGTAGATTAAGCCCTGAGGAAGGGTTTGTGGCCTTATGTTGCACAGAATGGGCATATTGGAAGACCCAACCAAAGATAAGAGGGGTACTGAAACAAGCAGAACTAAACAGGGCTTGTGGCTTCAACACTGAGAAATTCTCAGTGTTCCACCATCCTGCTTCCTGAAAGGAGACTTAAAATACAGACTTCACAGCAACCTCTCCATATCTGAGCAGTTCCCCTGACCTGTTTCTCATCAAAGCCAGAGGAGGGCATTTTCACCTCTTATCCCCTTATTCCTCAGCACTGCCTTTCTCTTGGGCCGGCACAGCTGTTTGGGCAGCAAAAAGAACCAGGGAAGTCGCCCAAGTTATAATTTAACCCAAATCAATCAGCACATACAGATTACCACATGGCTCTAGAGCTGAGTTGGTGGGAATGCCTTAAGCTGGCACTGCTGCTGAGATAGATGTGTGGAGCAGTGCCCCGAGGCAGCCGTAAATGGGTTGAATTGTTACCTTTGATGGTTAAAAGGATGAGTGGGCCTGGCTTCACATTGCCCAGACAGATGCTGAGCAGCAAAATTCCACTAACATAACCCACAGTGATGCATATGGGTTATAGGACAATATAGCGAAAAACAAAAACACACACACATTCACGAATCCCCACGGTCCTCCATTAGTTACCAGCTGCATTTTTTTCCCCCCCATTGTGCAAAAGGGTTAGCACTGTCAACACAATGCTGCCTTTCAAGAAGTGCTAGTGAGTTTCTGGGACCGCCTTTTCCATATAGAGCATTTTCATTCCGATTGAAGGGTGATTGCAATGGTAAATTGATGCACCTGACACTTTCCGTTGAGTGGGGCCAGGTGAGTCGGAGGCGGGAGAGGATGAAAAGTATTTTGCAGTATGCATGTGAGCCATTTAGCAAGGGCACGTCCTTGCCAGAGCCCCTAATGCCACAGTCTCTTACCTGTGGTGGTCTCCCCAGTTGGCAGCAGGAAGACATCAAGGGAGAGCCTGCACGTCCTGGGAGCTGCCTGAGGCTGAGGAACACTGGCCTCCCCTTCCTGCTTCCTCCATCAAGGCCTCCCTGAAGCTGCCCAGCATCCACCCCTGGAGAAAAATCACTCACGTTCAGGTTGGACAGACTGCACAGAAACCTGGCGAGTGCCGTTCCTCGCAGGGTCGAGAAGCTGGCAGGGCGGGGAGCCTGTTCATAACCCACCCAGACGAAGTTACCCTGCAGGCTCTGTACAGCCGCCCCCGTGATCGCCCAGCACCACGCGAGGGGCAATGGCACGGCATGGCTGGCTTGTTTTAACAGAGAACAGGAAGCTGCCAAACAGATATGGGCAAGCTCAGATCTCTTTATGCTCGCTGCGTGCACCTGCTCAGGCACAGGCACAGCTGTGCCGCTGCCCTCCCCACACGCGGGGCCCGGAGCGCTGAGGGGGGGAGTGCGAGCAGGGAGAAGACCAGCAGTAAGCACCAGGATAAAGACGACACTTTTTCCAGCAAACTGGTGTGAGTGTACGTCGCTGCCTGGCTGCACGGCATTGCTGTGACAGCTGGGAGAGCATGTGTTTTTCTATCACCAGTTTCCCTCCCCACTCCCTTCCCTTTGTAACTTTTAATGGAAAAATGTGTGGGCAGTTTCCATTATGCCTGCACTGTTTCAGACAAATTAAGGGGTTGGCTAAGAAATCACTGGTTTCATATTTCCTACAAAATACACACACATGCATATATTTATACATCCATGTAAATTAATTTAGGATATCCTCTAGTCATGCACTGTACAGCAGTACGTTGCCGAATGCAGTGTCTTCAGGAACGGACCTAGAGAAGAGCGCTTCCTTTTGGCCTGCACAGGGGGATGAGGTTACTTTTGCTCTTGCGTGGAGGTGAGAAGGGCCACGAAGCTGAAATGGCAGCAGTCAGTCTTTGGCTCTGCCTTTTACTTTGTAAGTGGCAGGTTTATTCATAGAATCATAGAATCATAGAATGGCATAGGCTGGAAGGGACCTTAGAATCATGTTTTCTTTTCAGCTGCACTGCTAAAGCCATATGCACCTTTTACGACTGTGCTAATTTTCTATCATTTTAGGGAGTTATAATTTTTTTTCCCCTTATTTGTTCACTATCAAAAGAAAGATAGGGAGGGAGGTGAAGCTTTTCATTCAGTGAAACGCACAATTTAGAAGGGATTCAGAACATTATATTCTGGAAATGATAGCAATACTACGCAGATCAATCCAGCCAAAACAAAACCAAGTGTGGATATCTCTAGTTTTCAGAGAAGGACTTAGATAATATTTCCCTTTTAAAACTGAACAAACAACGTATTACATGTGCTAAATGTGAGAGTTTGCTGTTTATTACAGGCCTGTCCAATGCTTCTCTTAGAGTGGAACAGTGCTTCACTCTATGGATTTCAGGAGGGTTCTGGTTTGACTCCAAAACATGCCTGAAGCAAGGGACAGCATCTGCACAGCATGGTGATAGGCACAGGCTGCAAGTCAGAAAGTTTGAGGAGCAGCGAAGGCTTGGGAACCAGCTCCTACTCCAAGCACTATCTTCTGAGCAAATTTCAAGCAGCTCACCAGCACTGCCACAGGCCCTGTCACCCCCTCAGATGGACAGGGGATCCAGCCTGGCGGGTTTCCTCCACCCCAAAGCCAGTCCCCACCGGGAGGCAAAAGCACGGCAAATGTCCAGGCTATTCCAGCGCATCCAGGAATGGCAGTGAGTGATGGACTGGAGACACAGCAAGATCCACCACCGCCTCTGCAGTGGTGACCGTGCCTGAAAGCAATGGCGACCTGAATTCAATGCATCAGTTCTTTTACACAACCCTCATCCCACAGCCTTGCCTGGGAAATGCACAGAAAAAGGGTAGAAACAGGAGGAGTCTCTTCGGGTTGAGGAAGAAGACACAGGAACAGGAATAGAAATGACTTCTGGCCAATGTGGGAAAGAATGAGCAGTGCATTGAGTTACAAAGTGGCCTCATTAAGGGCCACCAAAATTTAAATCAGTGTGTGGGTAATGATATCCTGAAGGGGAACAGCCTCAGAGAGGGGAAAGGCAGAAGGAACAGCGCAAGTCTTGGAAAGAAGCTTAGCAAAGGAAATGCTGAAGCAGTGCCCGGTCCCCAGAAGAACAAGGGCTTCCCTTGCCTGGACATACACTCACAGGCCCATTCCCCAACTATTCCACCAAGTGTTTAATCACCACGAGGTACAAAATAGCAGAAAAGCTAAATTAAAAGGTACAGCTGGTAGGTGTAAGGGGAGGAAAAAAATTACTGAGCCTTTTTTTCCTGAGTGACAGCCCACACGGCCTCATGCTCACAGAGGCCGCAGCACAGTGGTAGCTCCACCACAGCTTTTAGTTGTCCACGAGAGGTCGATGGCAGTGGTTAACCTTGACAAATAACTATGTTTTGCCCTTGCCCATAGTGGCACGGCTGTCAGTATTCCTGTAATTTAATGCAGCTTTTGCTCTAAAGGTCAATCCCTTTTCTCTCACGCCCATATCCACCGGCCGGGACAGTGGGTTTTCCCCCCTCCCAGCACCACTGGCTCCACAGCAGAGCAGGGACATCGGCTTGGGTCACTTTGCAACCAGTCCTTTTCCCCACAAGGAAAGGGAGACCCGGACTCCTCTTCCCTGCACACAGAAAGGAGGCATGAAACCGCCAGAGATGCACAGGCTGGAGGTAGGAGAGGAAGCTGAACCTCAACCACAACCACATCTATCATTGCTAGGTTGGGTGGTCTGGTTAGAAATACAGTGTTGGTTTTGCAGCTGGCGGGACTGCCCCATGGCTTCAGTCCGTGAGCCAAAAGGAAAGCAGCTGCGTGCTCCATGTCTGATGGACACCAGCACTGATGGGAAGACTGAAAAGCTGTGTACTTCAAGATCCAACTCTGTACAAGGTCCAAAACTGCCAAGCTGAACCTCAGTCCGGGACTGGAATCAGCACCCAAGGCAGCCATGCAGGGAGCTGAGCTTCACCCGCATCAAAGCGACACAGAAGGTCAGACAAGCTTTGACAGCTAAGTCACTGTCAGGGGGTTTTTGGTCTGCATTAGGAAGGAGATGAGACCAGATAACTCCGTCCGTAGAAGGAGATCTGCAAGGCCTGGGAGTCTCACAGGACTACCTGGTTCATCAGACACCTCCAGGCTGGCGATTATACTGTGACCTGCAGAAGTGTCTGTAAATAGAGCTCAAATAGGGAACAGCAAATTTGATAGAAACTGCAAGATTTTCCACAGAATCACAGAATCACAGAACGTTAGGGGTTGGAAGGGACCTCTGAAGATCATCTAGTCCAACCTTCATCCCAGCATACCTAACCACTACACCATAGCCTCAAGTGCTAGATCTACTTTTTTTTTAAACACCTCCAGGGTTGGTGACTCCACCACCTCCCTGGGCAGCCTGTTCCAGTGCCTCACCACTCGTTCAGTAAAGAACTTCCCCCGAATATCCAATCTAAACTTACCCTGACGCAGCTTGAGGCCATTTCCCCTTGTCCTGTCATTAGTAATTAGAGAGAAGAGACCAGCACCAGCCTCACTACAGCCTCCTTTTAGGTAGTTGTAGAAGGCCCCCAAGAATATCTACCTTTTTCTCCCACAGACTGCCTTCTGTAAAATTTCCCACCACTTCCAGCAGACATGTAACTGCTCTCCAACCTCTTCAAAGCCAGAGACATCCACGAGGTTAATTTCTTGGCAGAAAACGAAAGAAAAGGAACAGCAGCGGTATCACACACAGAGCTAGATGACATCCATCATGTTGTTGCATCCACAGAAATGCCAAGAGCTGCCAGGCCCTTCTTTGCACCAGCACTCCCAGCTTTTCTACCCACAGGCTGAGTTTTTTAGGTAAACCCAAGTGTGGATTTCAGTGAATGTTGTTGCAACCAGTCTGAAAGCCTCCTCAGAAAGACACCATGCCAGTAAGTTTGCCGCTCAGACACAGGGGACAAGTGACAGCACCCCCCCCGCCACTGACTTGCCCCATGCTTGCTTTGCACGAACGCAGTCACACGTGGCACAGGCATCGCTGAGCTCTGGAGTCTGACAGCGCAGCTCAGCACCACTGGCAACGGCCATTGCGTTGCCCTGACTTATCCTAAGACACTTCTCATGCCAGATTTTTCTTTCTGTTAATGCAAAGAGGTAAAACCAGACCTCCTGCATAAAGACAATTTGTCTCTTCTGGATGGGTTCCAGTGTGAGGAGGGTACTTTATACATATGGGCTCTCTTTCATGTTTGATTGCTGAACTAACATCACATTGTTGTCCAGCTCAAGGAGCCGAGAGAAAAACCCACAGAAATCAGGAAAGTATTAGGTAAACTTAGCTAAGACTACATCTTCTGACCAAATGGAAAGCGATGCTCTTTCGTACAATTAGACCATTTGCAGAAAGTCAGAAAGAACAACCTGTGATGCTTTCAGTGCTGCGGGAGACGGGCAGTCCCCAGGAGATGATCACGTCTCTTCCCCAAAGCACTGACTGGGTCAGCGTCTCTGGGCTGGGAGAGTGCAGTTCAAAAACATCCTCAGAAAGGTTGTCATCGTGTTGCAGCTCCAAATGTTGTCTCGCATGCAGTGAAAAAACATGTATATACAAAGGTAGCGTGGGAAAACAAACCCTGACTGATCACAAAGTGTCTGAATGCTGTCTCCAGATATGCACAAGGTGAGCAAAACGCAGGGTTTGGTGGTAAAGAGCCAGCGGCACAGCCAGCACCAGAGTGGGTCAGATGAATGAGAAGGAAAAATACTCTACACCCACACATCATATCACACAATAAATGATTCTGTCCTTCATATAATGGGTCTTTCTGCAACAACTGTCTCTTTAGTGGGAATAGCACAGCAATGGGCTTATGGGCCTGACACCCACCTTTCTGCTCCCTCCCACCTACGGTGAGCAGTGGAGATGGAAAGAGGCAGATCCTTCACCCTCCAAAGTCAATGGCGAGGCTCAAGTCTTCAGCCCAGTCCATTTTTTTGGGGAATGAACTCTTTACCAAAAAGAAGCAAGTAAACATTTTCCATTCTCTTCTCTTCCTAGACATTGAGCAAGAGTCACTTGTAAATTGCTTCCAGCGACTTCAAGACAACAAGGGAACAAACAACTATCAACAAGCATTAAACTCGTTGCTTCACCCAAAAACAGTTATGAGACTGAAGGGATCCTGACAGGCAATTGGAAAGCATTCCTTTTTATGCTAAATTTATTGTATTTTAGACCAATTTTCCATGATTTAAAATGTGCGATGTAATAAAGGGCTGGAATGCCTTCTTTTGTCATAATACTTCACACCCAAAGCCTCAGAGCACTTTTGTGAATCAAACCCTGCAATAGCTCTGCAAATCAAAGACCTGGAAGTAGAAGGCGGTTTTCAGAGCTGTTGGGGGTCACACAGGAGGCTGTAACAAAACTGAAGCAGCATCCCAGTATCTGACTTCCCCAGTCCTGCACCAGGACCATGGGCTCTTTCCTCCCTAGGGCACATGTCTGCTGACAACCCACCCATTCCCTTTACCTGGTGCTGGCGCTCCTCACCTGCACCCTGGCAATGAAAGGAATTCAGAAAGAAAGGTGAGATGGTTTCGTTGAGGGAGGAAAAAGTAGGAAATGGCCAATGAAATACCACGTTTTGCACTATTTCAGATCCTCGCCGGAAGGAAACAGCATCAGCTGACTTGGCACTGTTGCTAACCGGACCATAACTAACTGGGGCCATTTATGGTTCCAGTTCAATTCTCATGGACAAGCAGCCCCAATGCAAAAGTCAGTTGTTAGACAAAGAGCTCAAAGCCTGAGCAAATATAAAGGCTGTGCTGCTGCTTGGTGATCCCACACAAACACGTATGGGTGAAGCTTTTTTAGTGTTTCCATGCAAAGGAACTTGCCTACAACCGTAGGCAATGGTAATGCAAACTTCATTAGGTTATTGGCACATAACTAAAGCGCTTCAGGGGACTACTAGCTGTTAGCTTAACTATACCCATATAGCAAAGCTCATATAACCCCTTCCTGAGAGCATTCTTCAATCACAGGCAGAATTCCCAGGAAAAATGAGTTAGTACCTTGGGCCTTTCCATTAATACAGCCTTTCTCACATGAACATTGTGTTAAAACCAAAATTGATTACACACTGATACTTCTTACGAGCAATAGGCAGCCCTTACACACCTTCAGGTGGGACAGGCAGGGTTAGGCAGCAGGACCACAGCCATACCAGTATGGTTTGCAATGCTCTTCATGCTCAGTGTATTTCTATACCACAACACAAAACCTCTTTAAGTCCCTCTCAGGAGTCCCAGCTACTACAGATACTCATGAGCTAGCTTTCCACACAGCTTTAAAGCATGAAGATTAATATTATCTTGAAACTCATAGTTTCAAGAGAATTAAGCTGGCTAAAGTCAGAGAGGAATGGCTGTGGCAGAACTGGGACCTGACTGTAAATCACTTTTCCCATAGATCTCCATCTTACTTCATAAGACACACACACTACTAGGGAAGATGACTGGAACAAAAGTGGGTTTAATGTTGATATTTCCTAGGATTTCAGTGATTATGCCCCATATCCATCATTAGTTTACGCAGAAATTGAGTAGCCATGAGGTTGTGTGACACAGAACCCTGTGCCCGTATCAAACGCTCTCCACACCTCAAAGCAGCACACGTACAAATCCTCCGTGCCTTGAAGAGTATGGAACAGGGTGCGGGCAGCTGGTGCAGACGGTGCAGACGTTTGTCTCTCAGCAGCTCTCAGGAATGTGCCGCTCGGGGGGCGTCTCGATGATACGTCGTCCTGCATCCAGGAGGGCTTTGTTCTCTGTGGGGTGAAACCTCAGCCTTCGGCTTATTAAATGCAATTGCAGAAGCCAGAAGGATGAGTCACAAAGCCAGTTGTGTAAGCATGCATATGATGAAAGTACAGAGGACATGCATTTTTCTTCACAAAGGATTGCTTGGGTCTGGCAAAGCCCTTGTGATGGGCACAGGCGGGCAGTTGGGGCACAGTTCCCATCCATCACCTCCTACCCGATGCCAGCATGGGCTCAGGCAGACAGTCTGGGCAGGTATCTGCCGCAAAACAGCCACAGAGCAACAAAGCCAGCAGCAGGTATGGAGGCAGTGGTGGGGACACACTGGCAGGCAGTGTCCCCTGCTCTGTTGCTCTTCAGGACTTGGCCAAAAAAAGCCGAGTCCCACCTACCATCTTCAGATAGGGTGCTGTCTCTCCCTGCCTCGCTGACCACATCAGCTCCCAACCTGACTGTCCCTCAGCCCCTTTTTAAAGATAAATTAGGAAAAGGAGAAGGGAGGGGAAGAGGGATGAGCATCCCTAAATCTCCACCAAAAGCTGCTGGCACGGGATCCCTTCTCCAGCCAGCAGACTGCAGACAGCACTGAGTGTGGGATGCAAAACTCACAGAAGCACGGGCTGCAGCGTGTGCTGGCTCAGGCTGGGCAGCATTTTTCTGACCCCCCTCCTTCCCCTGCTCAGTGAACGTCAAAGCCTTCACCAGGACCAAACACCTGCTCGACCCCAGGAGCCACAGCAGGGCAGGCGGCCTTTCACCAGGGCTGGATCCTGGACCTGATCAGATTTTTGCTTGGGAAAACAAAGCTGCCTGCAGAGCGGCACACGGGGAGGGGAAAGGGGGAGCAAACACCTGCGGGTGCTGCTGCAGTGGCAGAGATGTCTCGACCTCAAAGAGGGACCTGCTCATATCTCCCCAGGGTCTGGAAGGAAAACAAAAGCTACAGCTTAAAATCATCCACAGGGACAGCTGTGTCGTTACATTGCCATGGCTCACAAGTTTCCACTCCACGTCTGTGAGCTCCTTTAGTGGTGTAGGTAGAACCTCGGAAAAGCAACAAGGGGTCGGATCCGCTTTGTTCTCCTCACCCAGACTGTCTCTTTTCCTTACCCCCTGCCTCCAGCCAGACGTGCTCACTGCCTCTCCCCTGCCAGCCCTTGCATTCACCTTCATGTTAATTCAGCAATTCAATTCAGGAAGCTGATCCAGCTGAAATCCTCAGCAAGGAAAAAAAAAAGTAGTTTCCAATCAGAATAGAAGTACTACCTTTGAACACAAAAAGTCTTCCTAATTTGTTTTAGAATAAAACAGAAGAAAGAAAGAGACTGAAGTGTCTTCATAAAAATCTTCTTTGAAGTTCAGGAATAGTGCCCTGAAAATACCAACCTTCTAACACCATAAACTGAATAGAAGAAGAGGTGGTGCCTTTACCGTAAGAGATATCAGACTGTATGGAATTCATCACTGGATTACTCTTTTAAAATAAATCAGCTGGCAAAGTTATGACATGACCTACTTAATCTGTTGTCTTGAAACTTGACAAGCATTTGTTCCCAAAGCCTGGAAAAGGGGAGGGAGGGGGGAGCTGAGGGTAGGGAGATGCAGGCACCATATCCAAATCCCTGTGTTGAGCTGTTGTCCTGTTCCACGCACTACAAAAAGGCACCGCGACAGCGGTCATTGGCTGCAGCAGTGTGACTAATGAGAGGAAAAGAGGGCTCCAGCGGCCCTCACAAGGAAGTCCAGTCCTCCGTCCTGCCTTACACACAGTGTTTCTAGCAGAGATTTGTTCCATGCATTTGGAGAGGCTTCCGCTGATGGAGGTTTTGCTCCACACCTGAGCAAGCTGACTTCCTCATCAAGTTTTTTGCAAAAGCCTCCTTCAACAGGCATGGAGAGCAAGACCTTCCCTTTCTCCTTGGAGCTGTCCTCTATGCACCCTGAGGTTGTTACTGCAATGAGCCCTTATTCTCTTCTCTTCTACACTTGCACTTTCTCTCTTGTGCTCTTCTCTGTTCCTCATTTCTTTCTGTTTTCCATAAAATCTGGTGCCCAAACCCAAGGGGGTTTCTCTGCAAGGGGACACTGCACACGCTTTTTTTGTCCCTGCGCAGGCCAGCTCCAACAAACTCCTGCAATTGTTTGAGTTTCAATGTATGCTAGAGTTACACCTCCTTATTGCCAACCCACTCGTCTGGAAACTTGCAGTTACTCATTCAGAATCTCCCTTTTCCTCTGCTATTTTTATTTTTATAACCTAAGATTATATAGGCTGCCATATATTAAAAGAAAAAGGCAATAACACTGTACAGCTCCATAAAAAAAACAAAATAATTCAAAATCTTCTTGCTCTTTCCTAGGTGAGACAATGAAAAAACTCCACCAACACCACCAGAAGCACAGCACTGCACAAAAAATGTGGCCCAAGGGCTCCAGAAACGCAAAGGTTTGGCAACTATACCTTGGTGCTTTAATTAGAACTCCTCGATAGGTTTTAAAGTATTTAGGTGTTTTGCTGGTTGTGGGTTTTTTTTGTAGAGGAGAGAAATTGATTATTATCTACCTGTCTGTATTTACAGCAGCTTAATCTTCTTTGAGATTTCATATTTTCTCTAATTTGATAAGATTGTGGCCCTTTAATAAGTTGAAGTATTCAGATACTTATGACAATTTGGCACTCAAATTGTTTGCTTTAGCATTGCAGATTGCACAAGAGACATGAAAGGTTTCAGTGTAGCTGGAAAGTCACTTTTGATGAAATCACACATCGCTCCAGGGGCTGCATTCTTTACAATTTGTGCATACTGATGATATGTGTCTTCAGATGCATTTTGGCAACGCTGTGCCATTTTCAGAAATCCAGCTGGGACTCAGGAACAAAGCAAATGCACACAAACATGAGGAAGACAGAGCTGGCACAGCTACCAGATGGAATTTCTTTAAGGAAGCTAAATTGCTTGTTCATTTTGCTGGCAGAAAAAGATAGGAAAATGAGTGTTCCTGTTCTTGATGAACTTCGTGATATTATTAAATCCTTCAGACAACATATAATTCATGGCAAAGCTGTGGCAGAATTCCTTCGCACTTATCCACGGCGTGGCTCTCCCCCAAAGCACAGATCTCTGCCTTCATTTTACACACAAGAAGTTGCCCAGATGAACAATAGCTCCAACTTTAGAGAAAAATCAGAACATTTGCCTCTATTTTTTGCTCCAACCCTGCCAAAATTTATTATGACTCCATCAGCTGCATAGTTTTCTTGCACTGAAAGAAAAAAAATACAACAGCAGACTCCGTGCTGTGATACGGATTGGCAGGTGACTTCCAGAGAGTTTGCCAGGTAGTGCCTTGAGCTTTGTCGTGCAAACACCGAAGGGGACGCCACGAATGACACCCCACACCTGATAATGTCCTTGCGTGCCCACAGCACGTGGCCCAAGGCTGCGTGATGGCTCGTCTCTGAGCCCAGAACAGAATGAGGGGGTAGCACACGGTTCAGCCCTGACCACCTCCTTCATAGGTGCCAGCGAACATTTGAATTATACCAGCCAAGGATTTAGCCCCAGACTGCAAATCACAATTAATACTCACCTCAGCTTTGCAATTCTTTTGGAAAAGAGCATAGAATCCCTGAAGCGGAGGCTTGCAGAGGAAATCCTCGGCCACCACAAAAAGATTTCATGCTTTATCTCCCCCTCTCAAGTATTTTAGCAGACAGACAGAGGATTTTCCTCCCAGTGACAACAATAACTACGCTCATTGAAGGAAAATATGTGGAACAGGAAGACCTGCATTCCTTGTGTGAAAAATAAGAGTGGTCTGTGCCAACTGCATTTTTCAGGAACAACTCATCCACAGGAAGAAATGGCTGCTGTGACAGTGTCAGGACCAGTGAGTCCTACGGTAATGTGCTATGTAACTGACAGATGGGAACAGTAGAGAGAGAAATGTGGCTTGGTCTTTGTTTCTTCCAAAGTTTCCATTATTAATATGCCTTTTTGACTCCCATTTGAATGACTTTAGGGCACTGGGATGGATGCTTGAAGGATCAGGTGCACAGGTTGTGTTTGCCTCCATTCCTTCAATTACGAGGAAAAATAGTGGAAGGTTCAACAAAGTGAAGCAGATTAACACTTGGCTAAAAGGGTGGTGCCAGTGGTCTGGCTTTGGGTATTTTAACCATGGGGAGATCTACATGGCACCTGGTCTACTAAAACCAGATGGGGTTCAGATGACACATAGATGAAAAAGGACACTCGGTCATGAGCTGGTGGGACTCATAGAACGTTCTTTAAACTAGATATGAAGGGGGAAGGGGTTATAACCGGATCAAATGAAAACGACCCGGGGATACACATAGTGACATCAGAAGCAGAGTCTGTAGCACAAGTGAAGTACAACGGTGCTTTACTGGGGGCTCCAGGTACCTTATCAGGGGCCCAACTCAAATGCCTTTATATGAAAGCCCACAGCTTGGGCAATAAACAAGAAGAGCTGGAGATGCTTGCGAGTCTGCAGCGCTATGACATGATTGGCATCACAGAGACATGGTGGAATG
>NW_009716301.1:0-3165 GCF_000703405.1 Apaloderma vittatum
TAGGAAGAATTTCTTTGTTGAAATAGTTGTCAGGCACTGGAACAGGCTGCCCAGGGAGGTGGTTGAGTCACCATCCCTGGAAGTGTTTAAGAGATGACTAGATGTTGCATTGGGGAACATAGTTTAGTAGGTTGATAGGGCTGGGGCAAAAGCTGGACTTGATGATCTTCAAGGTCTCTTCCAGCTGAAATTATTCTATGATTCTATTATTCCGTCACACCCATAGTCAGTCCAGACTAACATAGTGTACCCTAGGATGGTCAGCACTGACACTTCACAGAAGAGCCAGTGTAGAGGAATAAAGGAGTAACCTACCCTGTGGGGAAACTTTTCCCTCATATCCGGAGCACCAAGGGCTAGGCCAACACTACTGCAGATGCACCTCTACTGACACAGAGCACTAATGACAGCCAGCATGTTCTTCACCCACACAGAGGGTTTAATCTGCAATAGGTTGTAGAACTCTGATGATCTTTAAAAACACATGGAAAGATCAGTAAAGAACACAAGTTCAGCTTTGTGACAAAACCCAAACTACAGGAGATCCTATATGTTATACCCATATGCTTACCAACCAAACTACATAGAAGACCTCACGCCTGTTTTAAGAGAAGTCCTGGCACTGAAGAGTCCCACATCACCTCACACTCCTGAAAATTTCTGCTATTCAAAAATGCTTCCTCATCAAGGTAGAATTGGTCAAATGGTAGCAATTATAGTGAAAACCAATATCGATAAGGTAGCCATATCTTCTTCCTCTTCCTTAGTTGTCTTCTCACTTTACATAACAGCATCACCTTCCCTGCCCTTACAGGCCCAAAGTGCAGACACTGCTAGACGGGGGCATTCAAAGCCATCTGACACTTTTCTGGCTACCACCACTAATGTTCTGGCAGGTGGTATGGCATTTCCGCCCGCAGTGTTGTTGTGTTGACATCCCCATTTTCTAAAGTAATCCCAATATTACCAGGCACATCCATGACTTTTCAAAACAAATTTCTTTTTAATCTTTTTTTTTACCCCCATCTGTGTGTTCCTAGTGTTTACAATCTAATGCAAAGATTTCTAAAAGCAGGAGCATGAAGCCCAAACTCAAAACTGTGAGATGGTTCAGTTGATGATGAAGTTGAGCAACTTATGCTGACAAAATAGTCAGAAAAATCACTTTAATATTCTGGTTAGCAGAAAGTATCAAAAGAATGCCCTTGGGTCTATGCTGCACAAAGTCAAAGGAAAGCACGAAGACAACACCTGTGGCATACAGAAAAGTTCACTGGGACCGGGTCATCAGTCACCTCATCATGTATTTTGTTACAAAGAAATAACCGATACAGGTAAAACCAGTCAATCTTTCTTGCCATCCTAAATCAAACAACTCTTACTTGAAAGAAAAAACTTTGAACTTTGACATGTAAATCAAAAGCTTAACAACTAGGAGAGTCATCCATTCATTTATTGCTGTGAATGCTAAAACACATCTTTCTGGATAGTTAACAGTCAACCGAATTATTAAGGCTGCAGAGCCTCCCACAACTGCCGAAAGTGTCTTGTCTCCCTGCAGTGAGAACCACAATAACATTAGCACTGAAATAAACAGTAGGCACAAAACTCAGTCTTGTACATGCCTCAGAATTAAAGAAATAGTTGCAGATATTAAAAAGAATACATACTTCATGCTTTGCTTCCTACAGGAAGATAATACAAACAAGTACAGGATCTGCACATCTAGCGTAACTGGGAAAAAAGCACCAGGGAAAGGAGCTTTGAAGGCATTTTGGAAAGTGAGTTAGGAAGGCTTTGTGGATACACTTTCTACTTACCTGTGCTGGCAGCACTGCGTTGCAAAATTAAGGCTTTCGTTCTTGAGCTCTTTTCTAAACAAGTACATAACTCCTGCTTGCTAATTATGAAGAGAGACCCTGACCAGCTGAATATAGCTCATGTTGGGACTTTGTCCGTGAGAATGGACAGATAAGAGGCTTCTCGTACACAAGATGTGCCTGGGAGTGAATGGGAGAGTATGATCAAAGTAGACCTGGGAAAGTCTGTTCTCCCTGTGTGATAAGAGAGTGACTGAAGGAGTACATGAGCTAATAACAACCCTGGCTGCATAATCTGGTCTCTTGTTTGTAACCCATAAATAGTGCTTCTTGCTAAGAAGTATAAAAATGTGTGTCTGCCTGCAATAAAGCGAATTCCATTTTCCACCATCTCGGAGTTCGTGCGTGCTTCTCCACAAATGGTGGCCCGAACAGGGACTTAAAAATCACCAGGAGAAGTACCCCCCAGTGAGCCGAACGCGGTGATGAATTGACACGTCCATCCTCGTCTTTCAATAGAGAAAAAGGTACAAGGACTGCGGCCGGGGGACAGAAATGGGGCAAAATGCGACACGATCGCTGCAATTTCATCATGATGTGCTGATGTGTATTGCAAAGGAGCGAGGGTATAAGATTAGCCCACAGAAAGTGACTCTGTTACTTCTATGGATCACTCATAATTGCTCCTGGTATCCTGAAACAGGATCCTATGAAATTAGGGACAAAGGGCTAACTAAAGTGCAACTTGCTGGTCATGACAGTTTGCCTGATAATATAGGAACATGGAAAACGTTGTTTGCAGCATCGTGCTCACTGAAACTGCGCGCTGCTGCTGCTGGCTCTGAGAGCAGTGCGGCGAGTACCACAGGCGATTCAGCAGATACTGGTGAAAATCCTGATGCTACTGAGCTCGTTAATGATTTAATTGACTTAGCTCCTACGCTGCAGAAAGAGACTGCAATTCAAACAAGTTGTGTGAACCTTTTGTCCTCTCATACTGAAACTGCGGTACAGACTAGCCTGATTAATCTCACCCGTTTGCAAGAAGGATTGATGAGTAGCTATGAGGGAACTGCGCTGAGAATCTGGAGGAGGACGACAGTTCCTTTGATGTTGGTCCTGGCGACCCAGAGATAGATCCCAATCTCTATCCTCCGCGCACACCAATTAGAGCCATGGTGGCACCTGCACCTACTGGTCAGGACGTTTTTATTACTTCCAGACTTTCGGAAAAAGGAAAGGAGCTGTCAAAATCTGGCTCGCTGCTGTGTCAGAATAGAGGTCAGACGAAATCTCTTGTTCCACTCAATTATTAACCCCCACCCTATGCACCCCCTCCCTTATC
>NW_009716302.1:0-48187 GCF_000703405.1 Apaloderma vittatum
TTTGGAACTTCTCTGCAGTATATTCCCATTTAGGGAACCTGGAAATGATATTAACCGAAGGGATGACATAATCTAAAGGTATCTGAGAGGTGGTCTTTCAAGCATGTTCGCTGAACCTTACAGGCACCTCAACATGCCACTCCGTGTTCAGAGCTGACCGAGATGTTTCCATCCTCCCCGCGGCCACACACAGCCCTCCAGAAGCCCTTTCCCTCGCTCTTTCTCTTTTCCCTCCAAGGCCCAGTCTCGTGGGATTTCTGACTCGATCTTGAATTGCTCGCTGAGGAGTCACACGAGCTGGAGCCAGCACAAGAGCAACAGAGCGCTCGGCGGGAAGCGCCGCCTCTTTCAAAGGGGAAGACCCCACATCTCACCCTGCCTGCCTCCCGACTGCATGGAAATGAACCCGAGAAGGAAGAACCCCACGCTGTCAGAAACGGATCCAGTCTGCTTGCGATCTGAAACCCTCTCGTGCTTCTCTCTCTCCGCTGACCATCAATGAAGGACAACACTCATTTAAGTGCTGTGTAATTAGGACTCCTCATTTAAGTGTCAGCAATTAGGGGAGGAAACCTCAACATCGTTTCTGAAGAAGGAGGGTTTCCATGTCTTTCAGCTTACGACTTACTCTAAATTCTGCAACGGATGCACAGATTTCTAACAAATGCAGATCCACTGACAATGTTTTTCCTAGTAATCTTTCCCATATGTGTTTAAAAGTAGTCCAGGATGTACAAGTTCAAAACCTCTGCGGTAGAAAAAAAGAGCTCTTTTAAACCCTCATATCAATTGCTCAACTGATTTACACATGGGGTGAAACTGGAAAGCACCTCGGTTCAATGACAAGAGATATTTCATTAATATTTCTGTGTGAAGCTTTTTAAATGATAACAGACTGAGGCTTATGGCTAGATATAAACCGTCATATGGCAAGACTGCTCATCCAAATGCATCTCTCTCTCTATATATAAAACATATAATCCTGAAGATTAATACTTAGAAACTGATGTAAGAAAACAAGCAGTAGTATCAAGTTCACCACAGAACTTACGTTATTAATTCATACAGGAAATTCTATTTAATGCTGCAATTTCGTTTTCCAGTGCTGAGTTGCTCTAGACACACAATGACGTCACCGAAATTATCAGGACAAATAGCAGGAGATTTTGCAACTAAATGGAGGACAAGCTGGGAAGATCCAGTCACGGCTTCTCAAGAAATAAATTTTAAAATAACTACTATGAAATTCAGCAATCGAAATACAAATGGCAGGACAGGACAGACTTTTCACAGGTTGCAATACAATCTAAATGAACAGAGAGACGGCATGATATTGGTGTGAAAACAACCAGGGAGTCAGAGCTCAATAAAATAAACATAAATAATGTAAAAGTAGTATCTGTTTCCACTCTTCCGTAGTTACTAATATCTTTGATTTCAAGCTTTGTTTAAGTCTGAGGGGCCTTATGTTTGCTTCTATCAAACTGTCCATCAGATGTAGCCAACTGAAAAGATGAATTTACTGAATTTTGATTGAATTTCTATTAAAGGTGTAATGAACTGTAATTGGAAAAACCCTACATCCCATAGCATCAGATACAATCACATCCTGAGAGAAAAGGGTGAAAGCTGTGCCCTCACTCTAAGGAAGAAAGGTGTTAACATTCAGCACAAGAAAAGAAATTATTTAATAAATTATCTTGCTTAAGCTTCATTTTTTTTTAAAGTGCATTGCACATTAGCTACTCAAGCCTTCTGTTTTGACTACTTTTAGCAAATGCAGACCTGTTTACAGCGTACATATTCCTGTTAAATACAGTAGCATGAGACTCCACCCTGTGAGGACACCTGCTAACATCTTTTATTCATACACGTGTTCCCACTGCAAAGCAATTACATTAGTTCAAGTATTTTAAAACGTTCTAACGCAGCTCCAGGTTGTCTCACGACTCAGTTCTCCCTTGCCTTGCAGTTTGCCTGCATCAAAGTGAAGATAACTTTGTGTTGTTATTGTTTGTAAGAGTCTGTAATGGCTTCATTTATAAGTCACTTGTTTACTTTCACTTGACTGCTCAAACACTGAATAGTAGCGGACGTTTAAGGCACATTATGTGTGTAAAATGTATAATCTGAAGACTTTTTTTTTAAAGTTGTTTTCACAGCTTGGATCCTATCTCTCTGAAACTGGTGCTAACACAACAAATCAGACAAAGAAACTGTAATGCAGTATTGTTTGTATGTTGAGTTGTTGTTTTTTTTTTTAAAAAAATAACCAACAAAACAACCAAACAAAACCCAGATTCGACCGCAGAGGAGACCCCAGAGCATTTCTGCTGAGTGTTCTCGAAGATTTCCCTGATGAAGGGTATATGCACATACACACAGGGGACAATATTGGCAAGACGGTGAATTCTACCTTTTAGTTTGGAAGTGGTTCATAGTGAAACACATCAGATTCAGAAGGTAGCAAAAACTACGTATTAAGCTTCTCCTGAGAGATACAGAGTCACTGTGTGCGTTCTGCTTTTTGCATTCCACATTGGACATTAGGAAAAAATTTTTCACAGCAAGAGGAGTCAGCCACTGGAACAGGCTGCCCAGGGAGGTGGTTGAGTCCCCATCCCTGGAGGTGTTTAAAGGTCCTTTAGACGTGGTGTTGGGGGAGATGGTTTAGGGGTGAGCTTTGTAGAGTAGGGTTCATGGTTGGACTCAATGATCCCAAGGGGCTTTTCCAACCTGAATGATTCTATGATCCCACACCTTAGAGAGCACTGAACACTGCTCACAGCGGTGATTCCCATAGGGAACGTTACGCTCGAACTTTGCCATTTGTAGCAACTTCCAACTGACTTGTGAGCGCAGCTTAAGAAGTTGGTTTTGAACTCTGGAGTCATTAGTGGTTTTGACGCAAGCCACCTTGGGGAGGCTGCAGAACAGTAGCTGCATAATCTAACAGCTCCCACTTTAACCGAGTGAGAATGAGTATTTTTTTAAAGGCTGTTCTTTCCCAATCTCCCCCCTCCTACCCCCAAAAGAACTCTTTCAGAAACTGGGCTGAACAACACCAGGAGGCAGCAAGAAGAGCTGATTTCCCAAACTGAACTTGAGAAGGCACAGGTATGGGGGACTCTCTGTGAGCAGAGACTGAGTCAGGGAATAGTGACCTAGATTAAAAAGTGTATTTCATAATTAGTGTGGCTCACTGCCTGAGGATGAGAGAGTACAAACAGTTCTACTCTCTTCGAGCAATTACAGTGAAAGCTGCTAGAGTTCCTACTAGATACAGCTCAAATGTTATATAAGAAATGTTATAATACTTCTCGTTATCAATTTTCGTTTTAAAAAAAGAAACAGTTAAGGCTTGGGGCTAACCTAATTCAAATATAAGGTGTTTTACTCTTCCCATAAAAATGAAGCATTTTACAGAACTTCATTACCGATTTATAACTTCAGATCATTATTGTTTTATGATTAAAAAAATGAGTGACTTAAGACAAAAAGCTCAACATCCTTAAACTTCATTTCTATTCAATCTCTAATAAATACCATCTGCTGTGTACTTTAGGGATATAATACCCGTCAAAAACTCAGCTGTATTATGAGAACCGGCACCAAGTTGATCTGAAATGCATATTTGAACAGATGTGTTTAAATTACATCTCTCTGTCTATCCACACGCATAAATTCAGAATAAGTGTGTGTTGATTTAAAATGCATAAAAAAGGGATTTGGAGATGCATCAAAAGTGAACAGCATCTCAATGGATCAAGGCTCGCATTACTAAAGGTCATCACTAAAAATAAAGTTTGAATTTATTAAGGGTTGCACCAGGGAACTCTTCTTGGGAACTGACTTAATGTTTGCTGCACTAAAGCAGCCACTGAAATTACACTAATTTTCTATGACCCTTCACTGTTAAACATTAGAGCTGTCAGACATGGTCAGAAATAATAGGATTTCAGCCATGAGTAGCTGAGAGTATTATGCACTTTTTCTCAGTCTGACACAATGCTCAGCACCAATATTAAGTATCTGGGGCTCTGAGGACCCATCCACGTCTGTCTCAGTGACAGTCACTGAGCTCTTCCCTCTGACATGCAAATCAGGCATAGAAAACAAAATGATTAACGCGCTTTTTTGGCATGATGAAACCAAACACAAAAATTGCAAGCAGTGTTCCTTTAACAAACGCAAAATAAAATCTTTCTGAACTTGTGTTTTTTTGAAGACAGATGAGACCAAAGGTCTCCTGAAGCTCAGTATTCTGCTGCTCGCAACAGGCAGCAGGAGAACTCCAGGGAAGCGCTAAAGGTGTGGATTCCCCCCGAGCTCTTCTTTTTCGCAACAACAGGGATTTGTCAGAGAGGTGGTTTTGGAATGAGTAGACTGTAGACTTCCCCTCTGTTAATTTGTCTGATTTCCCCTTGAAACTAACCCCTTCCATACTGTAATCACTTCAAAGAAAAAAACCAAAAACCACCAACCCAATCTCTCTTCTGAGCCTGCTACTCGCTAATTCCATTTGGTGACCCCAAATTGTAACGCTAGGAGAGACCAGTAACAACTCGGTTCACTTCCTCAGCACTCTTTATGACTTCACTGACCTCTGTTCTAGTCCCTCTCAATTAGCACTTTTCCAGACTGAAGGGTCCTTAATTTCCTTTGTGTGACAGATCAGTCATATCTCTGATGATCTCTGTTCATCTTCACAGGAACACTTCCCATTGTAACAAGGGGTATTAACAGCATTTAACAATACAGGCACACGAGATAAAAAATCTCTTCAAGCATTTCTAGACTTTAGATAAATGGCCTGCTTTTTTTTTTTTTTCATTTTTTAATTCTGATTGAGGTTCACTTGTTTTCTAGTAAGCAAGTACCACAAGGTAATGGGCCTTACACAAGATAACCATATGCAGTTGTTTATTTGTAAGAAAGGCAACGGTAAACTTTCCACATGTAGAGAAATGTTCCGTTCCCCAGATCATTAAAACACACCACCTTTAAGACAGCGACATTCTGAAATTTCCTTTGAGAGCACTCTGCAACAGGGACAAGAAACTGGTAAAAATCAGTATTAACATTCAGAAGGACTCAAACTACTGCTTTCTCCTGATCGAGGAGAACAGAAACCGCCAAGTGAAAAATGGAGAAAACAAATTCTCCCCTCCACAGAAATACAAAGGCTACACTGAGTCCCACTCTACCTGATTCCTAGGAGAAGCCGGGGATAACCAGCATATCCACGTCTTCTTCAAACAGGTACCAGCCATGGCATCTTTCTGAGTTATTACTGAATAGAAATTCAGGAAAACACAACTGTTGTTAAAAGAGATCGATCAACGAATATATCATATGAAAAATCAAGCTAAGCAGAGACATCATCTGAAAAAGTCAAGCACTGTGCAGCTGACTTCAGCTGGATATTGAATAGTTGGGGAGCAATAGCCCTCTCCTTATTAAATTATTTCCCCTTAAGGTATGAATCCGATGGAAGTGAATAACTTTTTACAGAAACACACTGGCTAGGTGAACATTTAGAAAATAAATAAGCTAGAACTGGCAACAAAAGAAGGTCAAGCACGTTTCAAAGGGAGGCCACAGTGAGCAATTTGAAGTAGGGGGGAACAGAAGTTGTCAAAGGAGTAGAAGTTTGACAAGCTGGAAGACTTTAACAGAGGATTTAAGATCTCTGGCTGAAGCAGAACCAGGAATGTATCAAGGAAGAAAATGAAGAACTGAAATTGCCATTGGGCCAGATGTTTTATTCCACAGTTTTGGTCCAAGATCATTTATATTAAGAACTTCTGCAGCAGAGAGAGAGGAAAACTGCCCCGGCAAGACAGACATTAAGGCAAAGCAGACTTTGAGGAAAACAGGCTCAGCTCAAAAGAGTTACTTCAAAACAGCTGATGGATTTAAAAGAGGCATAATTCACACATCACAAGCTATACAAACCATTTGGCTGGATTTTTTTTTCTTTTGTCCTTTGTAAGAAATCATCACATGACAAGTTTTCCAGTTGCAAACATCACCTGGGAAGGATCGAGGTTGAGAAGGATACAGCAGGTAACAACACACACACGGTGTTCGCTCAATTTAACATGATCTCTGCTCCATTTTCAAAGTACCTAACGAAATACAGCTTGTACCACATCAGTTGATCATCTAAAATGCAGCAGCTCTTATGCTCCATCCTTATGGACACAGTAATTACAAAAGTTCTTATTGTGTCAAATATCAGAACTACAGACTCGAGAGAGACAGGCAGGCAGGTCAGCAGGGGCGAGATTTTAGCAGTTTTCCTGAATCCTAGCCAGAGATGTTTAAAACACAATTTAAGTACTCTTGGTGTAACTAAAAAGCAGTTTTACACCAGACGGTTGTTGCTGTACATTGCTATACTTCCCTAAATGTGACTTTTCCAGAGGCAGAATCCCTCCTGAAATGCAAACGGTGTAATTTGCAAAGATGCTTCCCGCTTACAAGGGTAGGACATTGCTACCTCTGGAAACAACAGGCTCACAACGTCTCAGTAGGGAAGTGAAGACTAATAGAGTACAAAAAGTTAGTTTGATATTTGGGAGGATGGAATTGGAAATAAAAAACAGAATAGAAAAATATCAAAACAGAGCAGCATTTTGGATAGCGATGTCATGATGGTTATAATTCTGCATCCTCATCCAGAGAGCTTCATAACTGCAGACTGTGCCCTAGACAGCCTTCAGGATTAACAGCTGCAGAGAGGGTGTAGGGGACTGGACAGTGTTTCCAAGATAGGCTTGAGATTTATAGCTTTAGAAAAGGAACATCTGGTAATTCAAAAGCTTTTACTAGCACTGCTTTAACACTTTTTTTTTCCTTAAGGAGCAAAATTTGTACATGATCATAGGGAAAAGGGTGTACAGGGAACCACAGCTCCTGTGAGGAGCATAGAAAACAAATTTAAATACTACTAGTAACAACAATAAGAATCATAACAATGATAAATAATCATTGATAAAAAAAGAAAAAATCTCAGCTCTAAGAATAAGTGTGGAATCTGGACTAAAATCCCATGCATACATCCTCCCCATCTCACAAAGATTCAAAGCTCCTATCATGGAACTTGGAACTTTTTCAGTTTTACCCTGTGCTACACCACAAAGATGACAACGCAGTCCTAAAACTTCAAAACAAAGCGTGACACAAGCATTGTGATGTGCTTAACGTGCAACTCTATGTAGCTTCAGAATTCAGCTTTCAGAGGTAAAATTTCAGACTCACAACGCAGTGCTATTTCCTCATTTATTCAAAACCCAAGTGTCAAAGAAATCCAGCCTGCTTTACTAATGAAAGTGTGATAAGATAATGTAAATTATGCTCCAAATCAACACAACGCAATATAACTTGGATCAGTGGGCAACTGAGAACTTACCTGGCAAGAATCAGCTAAAAAAATTAGGAAGCAAATTTCCCAAAGAAAGCATATATAAAGGATTATTCATTCGTGTACAAAAATAATTAGAATGACATACAGAAGGAGCTGGGCATGGTTATTAAGTTAATGGGCATCCCTGGAGTGAGAGCACACAACAAATATTGCCTGTAGATCTCTCTGCCTCATGTCATTGATGGTATGTTCTGAAAGCAATCTGAATTTAAGGAAATCCCAGTAGAAACAATATCAACCTTCACGAGCAAGCATGGCTCACTCAGCTAACTGAAGGTACCAGAAAGACCGTGAGATCTGTTCTGCTCACAGGTACGTCTATACAACAGGTGAGTTCAGAATGAAGAAGACTCCTTTAAAAAGCCAGGATCAGCCAATAAGAACAAAATATTAATTTCTCTATCAGTTAATAAAAATCAATTTAGAGTAAAACATTATGGCTTCACTTCCCAACGGAGGAAGAGGCGTACTCTGCTGTGCAGCTGAGGACACCGGGCACAAAAACCAGCTCTTAAAATCTCCTAGTTCACCTTTCAGAAAGATGGCCCCAACTAACCAAATTCTCCTGTGCTTTTTGTCCCTAAAACTACGGAAACAGTCTCCTGGGTGTAGAATTGTCAGTAATTTAGGAACATTTCTCTGCAAAAGGCAAAATCAGTTTAGTGGTTTGGGGTTGCTGGAAGTAATTAATACACGCCTTCCTTGGAAAGTTTTAAAACAGCAGATGCAAACATACACACTGAAGTACTCATAAAGGGCATCATAAGCAAAATCAGGAAGAGAAAAGATGTTCTTTTCAATGCAGACTGTTAGTTTGTCAATGACAATGTTAAACCAATGCAAATTCAACAGACGCTGTTGCCTCAGGGATACTTTTACCCATTTTTTCTCTGTTCAGTTCAGTGAACTATTTCACTTCCAATGTGTCACTAAGATGCAGATGCCTTAAAAAATACAGTTAGCATGGTTTACAGTGTCGTTACCAGGACACCAGTATATTTTGTCAAGTTCAAAAACTTTAAATAAAATGGACTGTGAATCACATAAAAGCTCAGGTGCCTTTTTCTGAGGGACTCTGACCCGTATGGGCTGTATAAACCACCACAACTCTCGAAGTCTTCCCCCAGTCTCTGTGACACTACTGAAATTCCGGGGATTTCAGTAAGTTGGATTTACAGCTGAGTAGAAGACAGAGTACTTAAACATCTTGCTAAAAGTTTTTACAGAGTTTTATCTTAGCAGAAAAGGACACCATTTGAAAATACTCATTTCATCTCACAGTCTTCATTTTCTAGGGCACTTGGGTTTTCTTGCAGAAGTTACCTCAGTTTTCAGCCTAAACCCAGGCTTTTATGTCAATATTTTGCCCTTTAGGGGGAAACTGAATACTGTTAATGAAAGAAATAGGATTATTTTGGCATCTGGACTGCTGTTAACAAAAAAACCTCCAAAACACAAACAAACCAGTTATGCTCCAGGGTGAAGACAAAGACCAGCCAACTACCTACACACCCCTACATGTAACTACACTGCTAAACTGAAGGGTTAAATGTGTAAACAGCATATCTCAAAGTAAGAAATCATAGGTAGTTGCCTGCAGTCACTGCAGATCGTCCAAGAAGATGGAAAGGTGAAGAAAAGCACATGCTGTCCCTAAATAAACCAAGACTGAAAGAGAGCTACGATGCATCTTTCTTCTAGGCAGCCTCAGCAGGGCAGCACTTTGTAAAGATGGAAGTGAAGCTTCAAGTGTCCACTTTGCACATAAAGAATCCAGAAGTACAGTGCAGAGCACGTCTGTGGAAGTTGTAACTGAAGGAGCTGTTAAAGAACCCGGTGACCCCTATTCATGAATTTGTAATATTCCTTTCATCTGCACGTGAGACTCTGAGGAGGCTGCTTAGCTCTGAACTCTGCATCACAGGACACAAGGAGTTCAGGGATTGCTCTTTAGGGTTCTCCCCTAACATATGGAAAGGTAAAAATGAAGGTGCGATACCAAAGAAAGCACCTGCGAAGGAAAGCATGAGGTTTTAGAATACGAGCAAGGCACACAGACTTCCTTAAAATAACTGAAAGTTGGAAATCACCTTGGAAAAAGACTTCAGAAATGCTACATGGGCTAACTTGCCTTTATGGAAAACAGCAGAAAATGAGAATCAACCACTAGAGCACAAACCCCCTTTTTCCTTCCAGCTAAAGAACAAGCAGCTATCTGCACAGCCAAGCATGGCAGCGAACTCCCAAAACATAATGAAAGGCCTAAACCCCACCGTACTTGTGCACAGGTGCAAGACTTTAAAACCCTACGCACAGGTAATAATTCCAGAACAAAGCTGTTTTGGCGAAAAAGGTAATTTTGCGTTACCTCTCGCAGCCTGTAGCATCCGGCAACGGGGTCTCACCATAGCCGTGGGCCATTAGTATCTATCAAACCTACAAAGGTATCGTTTCCCTCAAAGTTTTTCTTTCTGTGGAGGCAGCGCAGCTGCTACTGAAATAGTTGAGAACTTGGACTGTGAGCAGCTTCCACGACAAAAAAAGAAACACCAAAAACTAAACCACCCCAAGTATGAATTTAGGAAGTAAATACTCTGAAGATGCCATTGTGAGTTTGTGGCTTAGTGCTTAATTATCAGAAAGACAGGCTACTTAGATGCAATGTGTTTTTCTGTCAGAAAGTAAAGGCAGTTTATTAATTTAGAAAGAAATGTCCACTAGACAATGAAAAAAATTACTTTGAGGCAAACAGGAAAAGTTAAATCTATACCAGGTCAGAAATTACATTCCTGTTTTGCAGGAAAATAACTCCGCATGCTACAAGACAAACCTCAGGCTAGAATTTGAAAAATGAAAGGCTAAACTAATAAAAACAAGTCATCAAAAGAGGATTTAAAGTGAACGTGAAGCAAGTTTTTGTGACAGAGTTCACAAGTGAAAGTAGGATGCTCTAACTTAATCCACGAGTCAAATTGAAAGAACAATTAATTTCTTTGCAAATTCTATGCAAGGGACAAGGGGCTTGGAGCATATGGCCTACGGATGCCACATTACAAAAAAGAACAAAAAACCCCCTCCATCTACTCTTGTTGCATAATCACAGTTTGAATACACATTTAGTCCAATCAATGAAAAATTTTTTGTTCTAAAGAATGAGCGGAATATTTTCCTTGGGGAAAAAGAAGATGTTTATTTGCATTATTAAACAAAACATTAAAAGATTATCTCACTTAATGGGATAATTACTGCACTTCACTTTAGTACTGTCATAAAAGCTGTATTTTGTGAAAACATATGTTGATCTAGTTGAGAGGCGTCCCTGCCCATGACAGGGAGGTTGGATTAAATGATCTCTAAGGTCCCTTCCAACCTAGGCCATTCTATGATTCTATGATTCCACAGGACAGGCTTCAGCTTCTGCTATTCTTCTACGGATAAATAATACCTCAAATATTTTTGCATCCCTCATAAGGAGGTAGAGAAATAGCCCAAATGAGTGGCAGTAACGCAGCCTCTACTTTCATCTTAAATTTGGGCTAAATTTGACCCTCCAGGGGAAGTGGAATTGCTTCCTGCTAATTTCTAATTAATGTTAACTCTCCAGGGGTCACAAGCACACACCCATGGGCGAACACCAGGTTAAAATTACGTTCTGCCACGTGAAAGAGAAACCTGGACTCTCAACAGTCCCCTAGGTACACACACACACACAGTTGTGCAGCCTCTAACAAAAAAAAAAAAAACAAAACAACAAAGGGAAGGTGATATCCACGTGCATGGATACCTGTTAAAATGTATAAAGAAAGCAGATAAATAAGTAAACTGAAGAAGCCAAACCTTCTAAACTTTTGTTTCCCTGGCCTATGGCAGGTGTGAACAACACCGATCAGGACGGGGAATGACTCGCAAAGATATTTGGCTTCAATTACATGAGGTTGTCAATGCTGCAACAGCACTCTGCAAAGCAGGGCTAGAAAATGCCTCCCCTTGCTTGAAAGATATAGAAAACCATTTTCAGTAATCTCTCTTTTTTTGGTGACGTAAATATACTTTCACATTTCAAGCCAGCTTTTAAAATTTTGTTTTCAGAACTCCTTCACTGAAAATCAAATTTCCAAAACACGTTCCTCCTCTTCTCGTCTTAGAAGAACTTGAGGCACAGTTAATGTTACTGCTGGGTTTAAATTCGTAATTTGTGACCACAGTCAAATGTTTAGATGTTTAAGTAAAACGAAGCATATCCACAACGTTGCATGCACCCAAGCATAATGCTGTCAAAAGTCACAAAGGCATGTCCAAAATTCAGATTAGTTCCTTACTTTACAGGGTTTCATTTACAAATGATTTTAAACATATTTCTGCTGAAAACTATATTGGGTAAGGAAAACTTCTCTCTCTCCCACAGCATTTAAATTACAACGCACTGCTGCAACCATAATGTTCATTTTATACACTGACATACAGAAAATTAAGATGTTATCTGTTGTATTTACTAAATATAGCCACCAAAAACCCAACTAACCAAACCCAAAACATCAAGAAACCCGAAGCACCCCTTGCATTTTCCACTTGGGTATATATAAATTCCAACTTTCCTTTGCCTCTCGCTTATTCTCAACACCTAATTAGCACATAGGTTCATAATAAGCTACGGTGAAAATAAGCTCCAAATGCAAATTCAGATGCAGGCCTCAGCAGCTGAAATAAGGCTGTGGTAAAACTCCCAAGCATTCCTTCCTGTCTCACTGCAAAATTTAAAGGAAGACATTAAGTAGGTAAGGAAACAGGACGGAAGCCAAGATTAAAAGGAGATGTATCAGAAACTCTTACTTACTTGCTCTGGTTTAAAAACAACAAACATTTTAAAGCATCACACCACTGAAGAAGCGGAATCTCTATAGATAGCTTTGTTTTGGGGTTTTTTCCCCAGCTGTTGGGATTTTACAACCAACATCAACAATTGCAAAATTACAACCCAAAAATTACCATAACTAAGCAAAGCACAGGTTCTGTTTTCCTCCGCTCCAAAGCGTGTGGGCACGCAGTAAGCACCAGACCTGGGTGAAATCAGGTCGGTTTGTCAAGCGTTCAGCGTTATAACCTGTATTTCTAAGTCCATTAGAGGCAGGGGAGCTCCAAAAGAATACGCTACATGGAAAAGCCGTTTGCTGGCCACAGCTCCGAGTTCAGCCTCAGCAATTTTTAGGATTGAGCATGTGAGTCAAGTACTCCCAAAAACGAGTGAACAAGGAGCGGCCATCCCATTGCTGCAGAGAAATCACGTCAGTCCCTTGCTCCAACCCAAACCTACAGTCCGTCCGCCCGCCCGTCTGTCTCTCTCTGCAGACTCTTGGAAGCAGCCAGTCCCTGACAGACACTAGATCTCTCACCAAGGACCAGGACATAAAAATACTGCGAGTATCACAGGGCATACACATGCAGACGCAGCGGCTGAGCCGCAAGCGACCCACTTTTTCCAAGTTGGTGTTTACCACCTCTGTAAATAAGTCGAAGGCTTATGCCTAATTTTGACTCGGCAAAAATCCTTCAACGGAGATAATCAATTTCAGAGAGATCAGCATTTGTTTTTAGCGCAAAGCTTTTTGCAGAAGGCCGGTTCAGGTTGGTTGGGGTTACTAATGTCCCAAGTCACGACCTCAGGGCGGACTGTGAGTCTGGTACGGAGCCACGTTCCGGCCCCCAAAGTCATCTCTCCCGCTAAGGGTCACGACACGTTCGAAAGCCAAGCAGGGAGGCATTTGACCCAGCAAGCCAGGATACCATTAATTTCTATGACCTCCGAGTTCTGCCAATAAATACTTTCTCCAGGCTGAAAAAGAAGTGGAGATGCTCTGGCTTTACACTCTCCCACACGTAAGGTGTTTGGACACAATAACTTATTTCCCAGCTCGAACTTGCACATGAATCCCAATTTTCTGGTAAGTGAAGTGAGAAGAATTGACATTATTTTTTGTGCCTTTACAAAGTACCAAATTTGCAACATCATCTTCCTATTAGAGGTAATTTAACAGCTGCGTCGTGGCAATTTCTCTGACTAAACAAAACGAGAGTTCTCCATCACGATGAGAAGCAAAATATAAAGACAAAAAATTTCTAAGTGCAAGGGATAAGTGCCTCAGTTGTGGGAAAATAAACCTTCATCTGCTATAGCCACTACTCCTATGCAAAAAACTTTTAAAAAGTCGGGCTTGCAATCACTTTGCCATGTAAATAAATAACAAGTTTACAGCTATAAATTTCATTCTCGTTCCAAAAAGGTGAATCATCGACTCATCAGTACAACATAAGATGTACATCAGTACAAAACTGAGCTTCCCTGAAGTAATCTGTATCGTATTCCTCAAATGAATTTGTACAGAAAACTTGTTCAACAACTTTTGTGTACTTCCACTTGCTAGTTTTCTTCATGTAACTATTTCAGGGTTAAAGAAAATAACCATTAAAGGTACTGATCAGGTATAGAAGTATTGCATTTTTTATTTCTTCTCTCTTTTTTCCCAACACGTTTCCCCTGGAAGCTTGATGGAAACATAACTTCAGTCAGAGCTTATCAAGGCCAACTACCACCTTCATCAAAAATTCTTTTGTGCCATACTGTTCTATACGACCAAAAATAAGTAACATGGCTTACAAAATTCACTTATTGCCTAGTACGATTTCAAAAATCAGGAAAATGTACAAATGCGAATTAAAAAATACTTTTTTTTTTTAAAATGTATCACATCTGAAAATGTAATATCATCAGAATTTTCACATCTAAGCACTATTAGGGTACACAGGATGCATCTCAGCTTTCTGTGTCTACTAATATGCTGACACAATAAATACTTCAATACCTTAATGTATGTTTGGATATGTTTAAGAAACAAGGAGCAAATTAAAACTGAGAATTACACATCAAACCAATCTGTTAAGAAGCAAACATTAAATAAGGTTACTCTTGTTTTATAAACAAGTAAGACTTCCCCTTCAATTCTACCCTAAGTTCTCACCCAGATACTAAAACACAATGAAAAAATTTAAACAAACAAGTCATTTGAATTATTTTCTTTCCAAATACTAGAATAATATATTATCTCTTAAGCAAACTCAAGCATTTAAACCCCATAAATATTAAATGTTTCTGCATGATGCTTACAGTTTCTTCCTTTTGCCTTTGCTACAGGTTTTATATCGTTACTTCCAAAAAAACACATTCACATGCCCCGAGGGGAAGAAGAAAAAAGAGAAAACGTACCTTCATGCTACACTTAAGAAACTTGGAATTGGATGTACATTACTAATTCCTACTCTCTCATCTAACAATACTCCCACTAGGCTTTTGCAGAAGAAAACTGCCCACAAGGCTGCCCAGAAAAAGGAAAGGCTAACATAAGGGAAAGTATCACTCCAAACAACTGTACTAGTCATATTTAAGCAAAAAAAAAAATCAAGCCAGCTTGGATGACAAGCATAATAATACAATTAAATAATTTTTATATTTAATAATTTTCACATTTAATCTCCAGCAACCATTCCAAACATTATTCCTCCCAATTTTGGCTAAAGCAGAACATCACAGCGTTGTGACCTCAAAGTACGCAAAGTGTGAACGCCCTGGGTGCCTAAAACACGGTCTGCAATTCCCAGGCTTCAACCTCCAGTTTCTATGCGTATCTGTTGGAGGGGAACAGACGAAAGCCTCCCTCTCCTAATGATTCTCTATCTCCAGAAAAATATCTGCGTTATTTAGAAGAATATTCTGTAAAACACGAGCACCTTGCAAGTCCTGCTTAAACAGCACGCGGAACCGAATTGCTCTGGAAGTTGAAGAGACTTCATAACAAAAATCATGAAGCGTATTGAAATTTTGAAAATCATAGTTTCCTCAGCATCACCTTCCCCAAAACCAAATAGGCTGAAGTTGCATTTAGTGCCACCTAATCTCCAAAGCAGCCCGTAGCTTTCGAAATGCTCTCTGTTAACACCACATCCTGAGACTCAATCCTGTACGTCCTCAAGCCAAGCGTGACCAGCCCAGGAACAACAGTCCCACAGATGTACCAGTAACAGAGTAAACCACAGGAAAATGGGGACTGCAGCCATGCTCTTACTGTGAATTTGGGGACATACTGCAGCTGCAGGAAAGGTACGTGCAGAAAACAAACGCCCCTTTACTATTAAGGCTATTGTTACCACGCTATGCATTGGAAAATCCCAGTTTCCTGCTCATAAAAGGTACGAAACCTCTTAAGGCACCTGCCGGAAATCGAGTGCTGCCAACTGTCAAAGAGACACCCCTAAGGGCTTTTAGCATTGTTTCACCACACATATCAAAGAGTTGGTTTGGTTTTTTGTTTTATATCCAGTGCTGTACTTCTCATTTTTGTACTACTCCGAACTAGCTAAACCTATTCTACAAGGTGTGTTATATAGTCCTCCAAGTTGACTCGGTCACATTCCTCACGGAAAGGTTTACAGTCTCATTTAAATCTCAATTTAGCTAACTGGAAGAAATAATATAAAGGAAGAGGCAAGCAAGGATAAGCATAGAAGTGAAACAACAAGTATTCGTGTGTTTGAGGTTTTTTTAAAATAATTTTATGGGAACAAAAAGCTTGCCTTTGATATTAATTGCAGCCGTTAAGTGCAGAATCTAGTGTAAAAATACTACACAGGTGTTACTCCTAACTCTTCTTGTGTGTACATGACTAAATAAAAATCTAAGCACCAACTTTTATGAAAACAGTCTCCAAACTTCAGAGAACCCATTTCACCACTGTTCATATACTCTTTAGAAAAAATAACTCCTTGTCTATTAAGACACAAACCAGTGTTCCCAGCAGGAAAAAGCCGCACTATTTCAAGACAAGTAGTTTTCTGTCACTCTTTAAGATTCTAAAAAAGAAAAAAAAAGTCTGAACTTTTAGAGATCACTGTCATTATGCTTTTTTGCTATACCCTGTGTGTTTTCAGATGACTTCTGTCAAGCTATCATTATTACAGACAAGGCTGGGGTTCTTTTCAGTCATACAGCTAGAGAATTTAATAATTTCTTTATCTATACACACATGTCGGAAAGTAAAAGCTGTAAAGTGACCTTGGTAAACATTTATGTTGTTCAACACAAATGACCCACAGCTAATTCATTCTTAATAGATTTATTTATTTATTTTCTATGTGCCTATAATCAAGTTCTACAAGTAACAGCCACAATAAGTCTACTGCGATCTCCCCAACTTCGGCTGCAGGTTGTAGTTCACCTTCTAGCAAATGATGTTTTCCCGCAGCACTGTTACAGAAGGAGTTTAATAGTCATGGGACTATTAATATTTTAATAGGCATGGGACCACCAAAAGTAGAAAAAAAAAAATGCACTTCTGGCAGCCACCATCCTGACATAAAGCAACAGAATTGCTAAGAGCCTAAGCCCAGAAAGCTCTAGTATCCTTGATGTATTAGGCTTGAAAGGCTACGCTATAAAATGGTGACTAGTAATTTATTAAGTGGCAATAGATCTAACTATGCGAACAGTGGCAGTAAGAGGCCTCTCCATGAACTAGCTGAAATCTAATTCAACAATCAGCAGTGAAGACAGGAGATTAACAAGATGCAGATATTAGTAAGCGACCTTCCTTTCCTCCTTCCATTTCCCCTCCTGGAAATCTCAGTATACCGCCTGGCTAGAAGATAAGGGTACAGCAGCATTTTGTGAGAAAAGGGCAAAGAAGTGCTGTACAAGCCAAAATGGAAAGACTGACCTGCTCAAACAACATTCAGCTTGGTTGGAGTATGTTAAAAAAAAAAAAAAAAAGGTATCCTGGAATAGCCGATGTTTGTCTCTCCTCGGCCAGTACCAAAGACAAGCATAGTTTCCACATTGAGGTAAACACCAAATATTCAAAATACCCTAATGGAATTAATGGATCTGCAAGCGTTCAGCACCTTTGAAACTTCTCACCTACTTACATCTCTTCACGTGACCTTGTGCATCAAATGTGAGGCAGGAAGACCAACATTTAGCAACTGCTTTATGTATACGCAAATGTAAATTTCACGACACCTAAAGGCTGTGGTAAATCCTGCGGTAAGAGGAGCTTAGCATCAAAGACTGCAGCATTGATCACTAGGGTGTGAAGTCTAGACACAATCTTGAATCTACCTTTGTGCTGTGTCTGGTAAAAAAAAAAATCCCATGTTTTAGCTTTTGGTGCTAATTCAATACTTCTTACAAACACTCAATTCATTTAAACACCTCAAAAGAGAGACACATTTGGTAAAGTGATTAGTTCAGACTCCAAGTGCAGACAAAAGACAGAGTAAAGAGAAGAGTCTAGAGAGGGAGGTATAAAATTACAGATAAGTACCAAATACACTCAGTAATTTCTTAGCAGAAAATGTCAAAAGGATTTTAAACAGATGACATTTGCATTTGCAGTAGTTAGACTGACAGAACAGATGTACTAAAATCCATTAAAAAAAAGCCTAAACCTGAAAGACTTGTCATGGTTTGTTAGGACCATGATTTGCACATCTGCAAAATGAGCCAATGATCGATCTCTCCAAGAAACAAAAGCACACTTTCAGAAAGAAAATGAAACACAGTAAAAAAGCGAGGAAGCTGGTGTATTCTACTTCATAATTACCCACATTTTGAAAGTGAGTAGAAAAATGCACATGAAAATTATTCACAGTGTTGGGAATTTTCTTGATCATCCAAGTAATAGTATTTGCTATTTAGTAATAATATTTATTTTGGGATGGTATTTTCACACTGCTCGTTAGTTCAGACAAAAGTCAGCTATTAGAAAATAGAGAAAATTTTCAAGCACGAGACTTCTGGATGGAGAGACAGCATGATTGGGAGGAGACAGTAGCTAAGTCTGCTCTGCTACCGGCCACACAATTTTGCCCTGAAGCAGCCTGTCGAAACATCCCGGCAGATACAGCCTGGCCACTGCTGCAATGTAAAGGACTAAAGTCAGGGCAGATCAAAAGGAAGATGCAACGGTCACTGCTGAATCCCCCCCGTCAAATCCTTAAAAGCAGAATCCAGAGGTGCAAAAAAGAACAGAACTTTCTGCCTGACAGAGTTGCGGCTCTCTCCTCTGGCAGTCCAACTTTCGTAGAATCATGGAATCATAGAAAGTCTTCAGGTTGGAAGGGACCTTAGGGATCACCTAGTCCAATCTCCCTGTCATGGGCAGGGACGCCTCTCAACTAGACCAGGGTGCTCAAGGCCCTGTCCAGCCTGGCCTTGAACACCTCCAGGGAGGGGACAGCCACAACCTCTCCGAGCAATCTGTTCCAGAGTCTTGCCACCCTTGTGCTGAAGGATTCCTTCCTAAGATCCAACCTAAACCTATTCTCCTTCAGTTAAAATCCATTACCTCATTTTGCTGGCTTTCAGGCGATACCCAAAAGCTCAGATGGTTCCAGTACAAATTACGAGACAATCTCAAGTGAACAGCAGCAGCCACTCACAATTAATAATACACTCCTATCTCAGAATGCAAACTAAAACGGCGAGGTAAACCCAACTTTTCCTCAGCGCTATGCTGTCTCCCAAGCCAGAAAGGGATAGTGTTTCAGCCTAGCTCTAAATTTCCCTACTTTTTTCATTCATCTGGATTTGCATTTTACAATTCTCCCATCAAGCAGTGGCAGGAGTGAAAAAATTAATATAAACTTTGATGAACAACATAATCGCTTCACAAACCAGAAAGGCAGGAGAATACAGTATGGTCAACAACAGCAAACAAGAAATCTGGAAAACACATTACCAGGCTAGGGATTTTTTTAATGAGTATGTACTCACACTGCCGATTATTCAAGCAATTATAGGATATGACATTCAGATCTCAGGTTTCTTTAACTAAAATATATTCCAGTTGTTTGCTTTTATCAGCAAAAGTAAATTTCAGGGGATTAAGTCTCAAAACTTTGAGATAATTAAAGCCCTCTTGCTCTTTTTGAAACTACAAAACATCACCTTTCAGAAACATAATTTATGCTGAATCCTGAAAGTCAAGATCACTTGAAAAACAACTCACATTCACGTATCATGATTCCGCAAAGAAAAGACTTTCTGATGCAAGTCTCAGTTAGTCTCTGGATTAAATTTACTAAGCAGCAATTTTTAAAGATCCTATATTTAGTTCTAAAAACACAATGAAATTAGTATCTCATCCAGGAATACAGTCTTGCAAATAGTCCCAACAAGTTCTACAGGATCAGTCTCTAAATTAATCAGCACATCTTCCTTTCCTTTATGCTGCTGCCCTCTAGAATAGCTTCCAAATAAATCCACAGGAAATATATATATACACACAGATTGTAACTGTAGATCTGTTACTGACCTATGAATTGCACCACAGTGTTTTTCTGAATACGTGAATTTCCTCAAATTTCAGTAGAAAAAAGTTGCAAAATATCAATGAAGTAATTATTTCAAAAGCATAAAAGACAATTTCTCTAGTTCAGTTTTCCTGTACATTTTGCTGCTGATCTTCATAAGAAAATGTTGCCACCTGGCTGGGAAGCATGGGTCTAAGAACCAAAGCACTGTATATCAAAAGACAGCATTAGAATACTGATATTCATTTTTAAAGTTCATTTCTAGGGTCCTTGCCTGAAGAAGAGTGACATGCCTAACTTCACAGTCTCAGAAGGTCTGGAATGCTCCGTTCTTTTAAACAGCGAGTTTCAACAGAAGAAGTAAGTGCTTTGGAGAACTCAAGCTGCTCTGTAAGGCATTCTGTGCTCCGCAGGGTATCAATAAAGCCCCACTCCTCTCAGAAGATACCTCTGCAATCCCTCCTGACTCTCCAGAGGAAGGAAAGGCATTTGCTCCTTCTTCTTGGAGAACCCAAGGCTCAGAGTGTTTTGTTGGCCTGATTAAGAAAGACCCAGGAATCACTTGGTATCTTTGGCGTTCCAAAACCACAAAGATGACGTGGCTTATTCTTTTCCATTCCTCCTCTTCATTTTTTACTTGCTGTTTTTTATTTGCTTAATGTTTTAACTCAAGTTATTAAGCACTTAACTGACCATATAATTCCCAATGTGTGGCTTTACTTCCTCAGCAGATCATTAGTTCAATAGAGTTTTAGGTGAAGAGACGATCAGAGCAGATGCCACATTTCAGAGATGAAGGTGCCATTTGGAATCTGCTGGTAAGACTCTGCACATTTTGCATAAGCAGCTTCTAGAGGACTTTATGGCTCTAGCAACAGGGAAAGGAGATAACGGCGTTCTTCATTCGATTTATTTTTCCTTTTTGATAAACGGAACATGGAAATAATCCCTTTTTGGCTATTAAAGTAGTTCAAACACATATTTAATTTTAGCTGTTCTGGCTCTGGGCTCTGTAGCAATGTTAAGTCCTGGCAAAACCTTGTCCTGAGATCTTTACAGGAATATCTATATGAGAATGTAATAGCTGGCTGCTGCCATAAGACGAGAGACTACAAATGAAGACACTATGCTCTTAAGTGCAAAAGAAAAAAAAATATTAACTTTACAGATGTGCACATGTTCAAATAACCAAAACATTTTCTCTGCTTTGCATAGCTTCCTCATCCTGCTGCCATATGGTACAAAGAATTTTCCATCTTAATATTGGGAGACTGTTTTCCAACATGAACTACTAGATAATTTGGTACTTTAATAAACTTTCTTTATCCTGCTTATTAATATTACTTAAAATTAAGACATCAAACCAAGTATTTCTTCCTTGTTAAGTTCACTACAAAAAAAAGCCTGCAGAAAAAGACGTATGTCATAGATTAGTGTATATTAAATGACCAGCTGTTTTAAATTTGGATATTAAGTAATTCACTCTTTTCTGTGTGCAAGAGCTGAATGATTTAATAAACTCCCATATGCCCCAACATGTGCCAGCTATACTAGGTTATCGAAAATCCAGCTGCTTGTACAATAATAGCTGCCAATACCAAAACTACTGAAGAGAGTAATGAATCAGCTTCAAGTCAACTAAGACAAAATGACACAGTTCTCACTCAATATATGTGGGAATACAATATATCCATTAATTAAAAACTAACACTGACCCACAGTCACACAAAACTGAAATGCCAAGAACTCACATGCATTGTTTAGGGTGGAAAATTAAGGTTCAATCAACCTCCACGAAGACAAGCAGTTCCATTTCTATCAGTTGTATATAGGAATGCCTTACAAACTACACAAAGAGATTGCAAAATAGATTCTACTGTGCTGCTGTTTGCTTCTCTTTCCCACATATAATAATTTCCATGCAGCTAAGAAAAGACTTCCTTGGATATTGAATTATTACCCGTAGTTACAAAAGCTCTGAAGGTGAATGCAACTTTCATCTTCAGGTCAGTACGAGTTAACACATTATGATAGACTTCTTTATTTCTGACAATTACCTCTGTTGTTAAGGGAAATAATTTAGAAATTATCATCAGTCCCGTAAGCAAGACGAGAATATTACTATATGGGTGTCACTGTACATCAGCTACAGGACATAAAATACTTATTAAAAATAAAAACTTAAAAAAAATCCAACCCCTTCACATTTGCTGGAGCTGGATCATCTCCAGTAAACAAAGAACATCATGCTCAAAAGTCACATTAAAGACGACTTTGGTGACTTCAGCTTCAAGCAGTCTAGAAATAGCAGTTTAAGGATCAAAAATAATTTAAGAATGTATTATTTGAAAAAGATTAGGAATATATTGACAAATTAAAAGCAAGTCATGCAGAGATTTAAGATGCTTATACAAGCTCAAGCATAGGGGCAGACCACATCAAGGGGCTTACAGGAAACTTTGAAAGCTTAAAGCATCTCATTCTTTTTCATACCTTAATTATGAAGTTGCAAGTAATTGTGTTTTCAGTCACATGTTCTTGACATTGCAAAAAACCCAACGTTGTTATTTTCTCAAATATTAGTAGACTTACTTTTCTTTAAGGAAATCCACTACTTGTTTGAAGTCTGCCACACAGTATTCTCTTTTCATGTCCATGAGCACACTGTCCGAGGCTGACTGGACCGGTATGTGCAGAAAAGCATATACTCTTGGATGATTGAGAATCTTTGCCATTTCCTAAAAGTTATTCAAAAAGAAAAAAAAAAAAGCTTTGAAGCATTATGGAAACAATACACAACACTCCTTTAACTTAATATATAGGGGAAGTATCAGAAGCCATACTTCTGAAACCCAAAGAGTATTGAGTTGCAGTGGCCCAGTTTGAAACACTAGGGACAGGTGAAAATATATGGAAGCAATTTTGCTTTTAAAGGAAATAAGAAGAAAGCTACGGGATTGCCTTTCCATTGAGATGGGGATGACATTCCCGACATAGTATTGGTTATCCAATTAAGAAACAATTTCAGAGGCAAAGTATTGTGAAGGTTGGTGTGTTCAGACAGTGGCTGTTTTCAATTTCAAAAGATGGCAAGGGTTAGCTTTCTTGTCAAAATCAAATAAATTCTCAGATACGTGACAGTCTCTAATTGGAGTATTCTTAAAGTTGGCCATTTGCTAATTAAGGTGTATCTGGTCATTTGCAAACCTGCTCCAATACTGGTCTAAAATACGTTACCTGTGTTATTTCAGGGACTCCAGGAATTAAAAACATTTGGCTATAAAATGGATAGAATTAATCGGGAATCAGGAGCAGCTAAAAGAGGAGTGACAACTTGAAAAGAGACAGAGGACATTATACATCATGTACAAACACAGGAGATCAGAAAGAAAACTAAGTAAAGGTAACAGCAAAATACAAGCAAACTCCAAATCAAAGCCAAACCAAACCCCTGACTGAGGCTTAGCAGGGTGATGGAGCATGAGATGGAGAATACAATATGGTGGTCATATTTCTTTCACTTTTATTACTACACAGTTAAGGACATACAGTCCAGCAAGAAAGTTTAACTATTTTTAAAAGTTGAGACAAAGCAGCATCTTGATAGGGCACAACATGGTACCTGCCAATCTTTATTCCACAGAAAATGAGTGAACTTGGGCAAAGAACCATAACGTACACACAACCAGGTTTTCACTTAAGGTTTTCCCTGTCTCCCTGTGCAGTGAATGTTGCGGACACGGTGTGGGACCACGCACAGCACTACCTGCTCCTCCGGCACGTGCTTTCTGCACGCGCCAGCCAGGCTGGCTCAGCCCATGGCCCCTGTGATATCTGACAGCGTAGATCATAGAATCACAGAATGGCCTAGGCTGGAAGGGACCTTAGAGATCATCTAGTCCAACCTCCCTCTTGTGGGCAGGGACGCCACCTCTTGACTAGACCAGGTAACGCATGGGGACCGAGTGGGAATCGAACCCCTGACCTCGGTGTTGGTCCTTGTTGCCAGCACCATGCTCAAACCATTGAGCTACCTGGCCCCCCTAGATATTCTGTCTGACAGCACACACCGCTGCCAGCTTTAGTGGTCAAGATGCAACTATTTACAAACTCTTTCCAGATCATTAATATTAGTCACGCATCTAGATTTTCTCCTCAGACTGTTCAAAGAGAAGGTAAACACCCTCATATCTTCTAATTTTGAGGTACTTGTCTTCTAAAAGCACTGATTTTTGAAGCACGTAGTAAAAAACGCTCACACACACTCATCTGACAAATATAAATGTACAAACCCTGAACTCTCTCAAATCACTTCTGAAAGTTTCTAAGATCCTACCACATAAATATCTAAGAGAAGTGGCTACCTTATTTCGTGGAGTATCTCTCTTAGGTACGTAAACTAACCACTATAGCAGTAACTCTACCCATAAGGGAGGGCACACAATTCGATGACAGGAAAGGCCGTGTGTAGCGAACCCGGTTCTCAGCTGGAGGTAGCTGGCTCCAGGAATAAAAGAGAAAAGAACCAGCCACAAAGCAGCCGTGCAATTTTTTCCATTTCAAACGGAATCATTTAACTGTGTCCTTAATAATTTCAGATGTTCGGTTAGAACATATTTTTCAAAATGAGATGTCGTACAAATTCTCTAACATAAACTAACAAAATTAGGAACACTTTCCCTCTCTTTGAAGCTGTAGAAAATACTGTAAACAGTTTATATCAAGCATCCTAGTAGTCATCTGTGGATTTTTTTCACTTATCAGTAATAAAATATGTTTTTAAAATATGGCAAGGGCTGGAACCTAAGCTATGTATCACAAGTCTATTATTCTGCTTATCTCTTAGTTCAAAGCACTTCTTTCAATCTTCAGAAACAAATTTATAAGAAAAAAAATCAAATTTCATAACATGTTTCTGAACCTGCCAACTTCTTAAAAATAAGTCACCTTACACCACAGAAAAAAAATAAATTAAAAAATCCCACTCCTCTCAAACTTGGCATCTTCTGAATAACAGCCTCTTCAATATGTGATCACTTTGTGAATTCTTTTTGAAGGTAATAAACTATTTATTAGAACTTCTAGCTGCAAAAGTGTTATTTTATTCTGGCTTTTGTAAGGCTGAGATTATTTGGTAGAGAAAAACAAACAGATTACTATCCCAAACAAGCACACGGACTACTACCTTTAAAAAGCTACAATTTTGTTCTTTCCCTTTTGCATTCGTACTAAACAACAATGACTTTTCAGGGGTTGCTTTTTATGCTTAAAAAAAGGATTGATTCTTTCATAGAATCATAGAATGGCCTTGGCTGGAAGGGACCTTAGAGATCATTTAATCCAACCTCCTTTAAACTGGCTACAAAACTAGCCAAACTTTGCAGGCCAGCAGGAACTGATAAAATGCAGCACAGCCATCTCGTCCATCCCTGTGTGAGACACCACACGTAGCAAAGAATGAGAAACTACCTTGTTTTACTAGCAAGTTTCCTCTCTCTGAACTCACGAGTGAGGAAATTCTCTAGTCATGCAAAAATGTTGGTTTCATCCACCTTCCTTTCTTTATTGCCTTAAAAAAATTTTGCTGCTAAGTATAAAAAGCGAAAACCAAAACCTAAAATCTAAATGTGTTTTCCTACCTAGAGGATCTCAAAAAAGAAACTCGACCAACCCCGAAGCCACTGTTGCTTGTCTTATGGTAACGCACAGAATCCTGCTGGTCTCACATTTGGTCTCCTTCAGCAGAAGGGAGCTTTCAGCTACACTTCTTGGAAGAACTAAACTGACAGCATCCAGCAGCCATCATTAAACAAGACTCTAGTCACAGAATCGTTTGGGTTGGAACTCCAACCGTTATTTAACTGTACCAGGTCCATTTCTCAACCCTGTCCCTGAGCACCCCATCTAGACAGCTTTTAAACACACCCAAGGACGGCGATTCAGCCACTGCCCTGGGCAGCCTGTGACAGGCTCCAAGAGTCCTTTCGGTGCAGAAGTTTTTCCTAATGTCTAACCTACACCTCCCCTGCGGCAGTCAGAGTTGCTTCTTCTAGTTACTCACGGGAAGCAAAAAAATATAGAAAAAAAAAATCATATGTCTTCTGCAATCACCATTCTTGATATCTTTGAGGATTAAGAACACAAATGTTGTAGTTGAAAAGTAATTTCCCTTGGTCCTGTACTAATAGGACACTAAATGCCTGGTATTAATTAACTGAACTTTTCAACTGTCACTTCAGGTCCCTGGATGCAGTAAGAGCCACGCACGTAAGCTCAAAACTATTAATGACTATACCACTGCATCATTCTGGTTTAGAAAGATGCACATCAGTCCCTCCAAGTCAAAAAACTTGCATTCTTTAGAAAATAAATTGCTTGTCATACATATCAGAAATGCACATAAAACACAGATGTTACATATCTGGAAACCCTAACACAGCCTAGTTGCTGGGGTCACTGTTTTCGGGTATGTTCTGGACACTCAAAGCTCCTTCTAGAGAAGAGAAGGTCGAAAACAACTTTTTCTACTGTCAGGACCTTTTTTTTTTTGGCCCACTTTCTATATCTAAAGCTACACCAAATATGCTGCATGTGCTTCAAGCACATTGAACATACTCAATGAATATATTCAGTTGAATATATTCACCTCCTTTCAGGCATAGATCTGAGCCAAAGGCCCTACTGACAAACTGATTTCCCACCAAGTACCTCAGGATCATCATTGTTAACCTGGTGAATTCAGTAGGACACAAATTATTAGCACAAACCAAAAGACAGAAATACCTCATGACTCACAATTCCTTGTTCATTTGCTTTTAAGTACCACTCACTGGTGTTATTAAATTTACCTTTTACAACCAGAAACTTGGAGTCAGCAGTCCTCAAGGAAACAGAATAATGAAATAAAAATTTCTGCATGATTCCATCAGGAATCCGGATAAATCAGTCTTCCAAACTTTGTACGGTAAGATGTAAATATCACATTCTAACCCAGAGCTTTAAGGTAAGATGTCTCCAGTCTTACTTTTTTTATCCTCCCCACACCTAAAACTACACTTTAAGTACTTTACCACAAAGGTTTCATTAAATTACAGCTACAGGCTGAACAGTCACATTTAGCCAATGCTGACAGATTTTCCCACACCACAGATTGAACACAGAATACTGGATTTCATCACTTTATAAAACTATTAGTTAATATACCAGAGAGAACTTGAAGGACATCAAGGGCTAATGCATAATTGTACTTCACAGTCTCTCAACATTCTAAGCTTAACATCTGTTTCCTGCTGTTTTTTACAAATGTATATATATAATTATTATTTTTTCAAAGTCCTTCACATTATTAGATACAATCATATATTTCAGTTAGAAGGAAAAATTAAATACAGAATTTTATTTCCATCTGGAAAGAGTAAGGGAACAACTTTTTGAAATTATACAACTGTGAGAGAAAATTTCTGCCTTTAATCATGACTAAAGCAGCTGATCGCCTGATTCCCCCTATCCCCTGGAATCTAAATAATACATCTATGAATGAAGGGAAGCACTACACAAAAACGACATTTCGTGCAGGAACGAAAAGGTCAAAGAATAGCACAGTTTGTTTAATGTGACTTAACAAAAAGTAAGTGTCACCTACAAAAGCTCTCAAACCAGGACAGGAATCTAACAACGTACGTGAGATATCCTTCAGGATACTGATCACATAGGAAACATTTTTTCCTAGTTCTTAGCAGCTGGAGTACATCAGAACACAAGGCATACTGCCAGAAAGATTTTTATCTAGTCAGTATATTTTATCCCAGCAATTACAATACACTGCTTTAACCACCTAACGAGAAAATCAATCCTTCTGTTTGTAACGACATCACGCGCAACCAGAGAGAATCCCCGAGACAACAAACATCAATATCTGCCCATCTTGATGTACCAGCAAGCTGTCCAGGCAGCCATTCTTTCCCTTAACCTAAAGTAGGCAAAAAGCCAGTATTTGAATTCTGCCTCATGTTTGACTCAGGAGGAGCTGAATAACTTGCTTCCAGGAAAAAGGTTTTTGCCCCTCTGCCAGCAGAAAAGAAACCCTGATCCATATGGTAACATGACAAAACAGGACTCCCTCAAAACTCCTTCCCGTTGCGGCAGACGTTAGCTCGGGTGGTGTGACGAGGGGTGCCTGCTCACTGTCGTCTCCCAGAAGCCCAGTGGTGCCACCACCAGCACGCTCTGGATGAAACTCAAGTGGCCGTGGTCCGTTTTATAATTCCTCTGCTGCGGTGCAGCTCGCGAACAGATGTGCTCTAGCAATGCAGGCACGGCAACGATGACACAGCACGATTGGGTTTGGAAAGTCCGTGATGGTTTTGTTAAAACTAATGAGCAGGGAACCTTCCCCCTCTGCTTCCCAGCCCCCGTGAGTAACTGTAAAAAACCCAAGAACGTGTTGGATGTATAATCACAAACTCCTCCGAGGACACTGGCTGGAAAGCGATGCCTCTCCCTCACCCGTATCTGCTGCCCGGGAGGTGTAACGAAGCCGTATGACGGGCAAGCTTAGCAGCAACCCCCACCCCACGTAATATGATGTGACTTACGCCCAGGTCTTTATCCTATCCTTAGGAAAAAAGGAGGTCACACTGGAGCAGTCAGAAGCCCACACAATTCTGACCACTGTAATTCAAACCTTAAACCCATATCTTCGGGTTGCCAGATGGAGGGGAAAAAAAAAAAAAATAATCTGGTTTGTCATACGGGAAAAATGCCTTCCATGTTACCAAACAAAAAAAAAAGTGGTGTTAGCTCAGGCCACCCTTCGAAGTGGATATAAACCAGACTGCAAACCGAGATTCGCTGATAGGAAAATGGGCTGCAAGAGCCACAAGCTCAGCCCTGGCTGCTCCCAGCTGTCCTCCTAGGTGTGGGATCTCTCTGCTGCTCCCAACCTCATCAAAACAGACAAGCCTAGCTAGCTAAGCAATTTTTTTTCTCCCTTGTGATTACATATTAAGCCTAACTGCTTAAAAACCAAACCAAGCCACAGCAGAAACATCGACATGCCTTTAAAAACTTGACGTGTCTTTTACTAAAAACGAAGACACGCTAACAGAAGCCTTTGCAAAAAAGTGGCATTCGGATAACGCCGCAACACAAGACTGTATTTCATAGCTCAAAGCTTCAGATGAGGTTTGTTAAATCTCCTCCCATGAGACAGTGCACAAACAAGGAAACACACAGCACCAAACACCAGCTACCTGATTTTCAATTTTAGATGCAAGAATATCCAGGACTCTCGTGCTCAGTTAACACGTATGTTTCTCTCCAAGATATGACTCTTACCTTGGAGATACGTGGTATACCCAAGAAGAGAAAGATCCTCCTTGCAGAGTATCTTTTTTTTAATTATTTATTTATCTAATAAAAAAAAGTAATTCCCAGTACAGATATCCTAAACCTGAGTTGCCAGAATACTTCATGGTAAGAAAATTCATCTCCCTACCACAACCTGCTTCCAATATTAAAATAGGACTGTCTTTCCATCGAGTAAAGTGTGAAGCACCAGCAGTCAAACTAGGTAGGTGCTGATTGCTTGTTCCTCGGTCTGTAGGGAGCCGCGAGCCCAAGTGCAACATCTGAGCCTCTGCAAGTGTCACCCAAACACACCCGATCCAGGGACACATTCAGCCACGCTGGTTTACACACTAATTGGGCAGCCGCAGTTCCCACACAGCGTGACGGGAGCTGTGCAGTTGGGAACACGCAGTAAATGGTTCTGTGCTTTCAGAGATGAAAACTATTGTTGCTGCTCCTGTAGCCATCATCGCAATCCTAGAGTCTTTCCGAAGCTTCAGAGAGCTGTTTGTCCAGTTTCAATAAATAGATTCACTTTAAGGTGAAATGTACATTTAATTAACAGCTAGAGTGATGACTTAATGACTTAAAGACAGCCAACCAAATAGCTACTGCTAATTCCTTGTGAAATGATTAATTCTGATGGGTAAGAAAATACACAATTTTTCATTTTCTCCACGGTACTCTCTAATTTCTCATCATTAAGCAATCCTCAAACGAAATATTTTTTTTCCAGAAGTAAATTAATACCCCTCTTTGCAGTAAGTATTAAAAATACATATTGGGAAGTCACCTAAAAAAGCGATTTATTGTAAGAGCAGATTGCTACTTTAAATAACTCTGTCTCCATCATACCCTACGCTAATAAAACTCTGAAAATGAATTAAAGTATAGAGAGGCACGCACTTATACCAGGTGTGTAGGACTGTCACACTGCCTTTCTGTCTTCAGAAACCTGGATGAGAGAAATGGATTGCTAATTTTACCCAGGCTATGCATTTGTTCACCACCTCAGAAATGAGAATCCCATCTGATAGGAAAGGATTGATGGTTTCTGCTCAGAAGGAAGTCACAGAATGAATGGCAGGACCTGCCAGAGCTGAGCTGCACTGAGATGGAGCCGCGTCAAGAAGCCTCTCTATTGTTTTCCTCTATTTCAAACAACCAAGCACAATACCTAAAATCGCATCTGCTTTAGCAGGTTACAATGGAAGGAAAACGTGGAAGGTTTTAATCAAAACTCAAACCTTTAGGCAAGTGCTATTGCTTGCTTTCCTTTGTAGGTATCCCATTTGCTGAGCTAAACTTCATCACAAAACAGAAAAAAAATACTCAAAACCATAATGACAAGATTGATATCATAGCATTTACATTATTGAGCAGCTCTTGCTCATTTAACATAACTGAACTAATCGAATTCCAAGACTGGAGAGAAGAAATTGTATGGTTTTCCTTCAATTCACAACGGTAGAAGAACCCAAAGTCGATATAACTGTGTAGTTTCATTAAAGTTTCCAGAACATGTCATGCTTCCATTTTCTCATTTCTGAAGAATAATCACCTCAAAAAATAATCAAACTTTTTTAAATGAATGCCGAAGCCTAATGAAGCAAGCAGTCTTACTGAAGATTATGTAGATGATGTTGTGAAGCCCAGTGACTGTGACAGCTCATCTATCAAAGAAAACAAAAGGGTTTATCTATCTAAACCAAACAGAAGCTTTCAGAACAGTGTGAAAGAGTAGTGGGTAGAAGTTTACTTATTATAATTTAGGTAACTAGGAGTTTACTTATTATAATATCGGTATCTAGGAAAGTGTTTTTCAATGAAGGCAGAAATACTAAAAGAAGATGGCACAGTTTGTTCTGCAAGTTACATCTCTGACGATAGCTTATACCCCTATGCCTCGAAGCACAGGGCAACTGCTGAAATTCACACTTTATTTAGCAAAAACGCTGTTTTCCGCGCATGTAATTCTTGTTGTTTGCACAAACCTCTCAATTAATGGCGACTTTTATTCTCTGCTAGTAACCCATCAACAAAGTAAGCCACAGCTGCACCGGTCTGCTGGGATGAGACCATATTACAAGTAACTGAGAGACAACCTGACACTCAGCACAAAACCTGAGCATCGATCTATCTGCATCTGGATGCTCCTCATTCTTCTGATATCTAACGTGCAAGAGAAATAAGCATGTGAGCAAATCACAATTAAGGTACAGCTAACATGCACAGTTTTATCTGGTCAAGCAGTGTGCTACCTAAATGTTAGCCCCTTTTTGCAATACAGATTTTTATCCATGGGTGAAATACAGCAGAGCACTAGATGCATGCATAAAACACCCTGTTTTGATGGCAAACTGAATCTTGCGTACATAAAATCAGTTTTTTCTGTGTGTTTCTCTGAGTATTTTTTTTACTAGTGTTAAAAAGAACAGGAGCTTCATTCTCAGCACCACGAATACTCCCTTCCACATTATGTGGAAGGAAGCCAGTTCAAAGTTCCGATATAAGAACTTTGTTAAGGTCTTCAGAAACACCCAAGGTTCACAAATACAACACAAAACCTTCAAGAAGCCTCTTATTTTGACATTTGTTAAGCCAAATCATATTCTACCAGCTGGCAGCAAACATGTCACCAAGTATTTATTGGACATTAGGCCCTGCTGAGTCTGAGACCCAAAAGCTTCAGATCAGGAGAAGTGGTGTGACAAAGTGTATCTCAAAACCCAGCAGAGATACATCCCCTTCCTAACCCTGTAACATCCAAATATAGATTCACTCTGGGGCGAGTTCAGCACTGAAAAGGTTCCCATGACGCTATGTCTTCAGGAGTAATTTCAAGGAAATGTGCTATATTTGGAAACCCCAAAGACAACACTTAAAGAGGAAGAACAGCAGAGAGAGAGAGAGATTATTTTGGTACTACAAAAATAAAAAGCTGGAAGCAAAGAAGCAAACACAGGCTCCACAGGATGAATAAGAATTTAATGTAATACTAAAGGAAACAGCAAGCATCCCTTCCCAACACTTTTTTTTCTCCTTTTCAGAAATGCGACGGAACTGCCCCTCTCCTCTTAGTGTTTGAGATTTCTTTCAATTTTACTGCTAGCAAGACAAACACAACTATGTAATTACAGCACAGGAAAGCTGTACGGTCCATCGACTACAAAACACTACAAAACTCAGAGTAATAAGAGGCCAGGGGCTTAACTATTCATTTATTTAAATGTATGCCACTGTTTTAATTTTTTCTGGTCAAATCAACAGATTTTAATTGGTGCTTTCAAACGCAGCAGTCTATGAAAATGACAAAAATAATATTAGAAAAAAAAGCACAAATGCATGCCTTAAAGGCCTTTTAATTCCCGAAATCATGCTGCCCTTTCATTTGCCATTGAAGAATGTGTGCCTATCACTCCCTTTTAAAATGCGTTTCCGATCAGCTTATGCTCTAGCTTATTCAAAACTTGAGCTTATGCACAGCGCTCAAACATACTCCATGCGCTCAGAGGGGTAAAAAAAGCCAATACGTAAAAAAGAAAAGCGAACTGGTTATTTGATGGCGATACGCATCTACGTGCCGCGTCAGGGCACGTTTGAGGAAGCCGTCTGTAGGGTATCGGCTTCGACAAGCTTAAAGAACACGAACACCGAGCCGACAAGAAAAATCAAAGCAAAAGAGCAAAGAAACGCTGTTGCGACTTGTGGTGCAGTACCTCTGGCGCTCCTTACGCATCGAAAGATGCTGCCGCCGTGCAGACTCCATCTCAATGGCTGGTGTATCGCTCAAATGTCCTGAATTAATAACGGAGATAAAGCCCGCAGATGGCATATGGTATGGTTTGAGACAGACTCATTTTGACAGGTGACAAAGATGACTACTTATCTAGTCATGTGAAATTAAGCACTTACGGCAATGGCAGGTGTGAACTGCCTCTTTTATACAGATTTGGAAGCGTCCCATCACTCACAGAAAGTGCTGTACTAAAATCCCAGACAACTCTGGAAGTACAATTAGCATTAAATCTGCAAGGGAGGTAAGATAAAACCGAGATGAGAGCCTCTGCCCTTCTACAATCTGGATCATCCACATTCCCTTCTGATTTGGACAGAGCCCCTGACACGGAGCAAGAAAACCAAGTTAGAAACCTAACGAAAAGCAAAACATATTCAAGTCAAAAATTAGTCTCTAATGCTACACCACTAACATTAATTCCTTTCAACCTCCTATACATTTGGCCTCATTTTTGGCTAACTCCTATTCACCACTTACTTACCACTATTTTTCCCATCCCTCCTTACCAGCTACTGCAAATGGATGTAAAACACCATCTCATTAGAGCACTAGCCCATAACTCCATAATGTGATTGCAGAATAAACACCTGGAGGTTACCTCTAAAGCAGGATGCCCACCTTATGGCACCTTTGGTACATGTTGATACTACAGGACAGTAACACCTTTGCCACCTGGCAGCCTGTGTAATTCCAACGGTAGCTCTGTGCAAATAAAGGTGGGCAAGAGCACACGAGGTAACTGGACACATGTGCGTTCATTGCACACTTTGCAATGTAAAACGGACCCCAAAAGTCACCTTTTCCTTCACCTTTAACATTTCATAAAATAGAAGAAAAATCTAAACCATTTTCTCAGGACCGAAGTTTACTAAAATTTTCTGCCACGCAGACAAAATCTTGAGTTTCCCCCGGTTTTCCCCGGTGACACACGGCACCAAGTTCAGAGCGCACAGACACTGGATGAGGGCACCTCTCTCAACATCTCAAGTTTGAGACCAAACTTAAAATAAGTAAGCTCTGTGCTTCATGACGTACACATTCAAATAGACTGGGAGTGCACTTTGGAATTCTGGAAGATGACTTTTGGGGGGGCAAACGAAATTCACTTCCCAGGAAATCAGCGCAGAGGTCGAACTCCAGGATCCCAGCAAATGTGCTCCGAGCCCTTGGTGGGAATTGAGGGATTCAAACCAACAACCCGCCTTTGAAAGAGCTTTGGACCATGGGTATGGGGAATGTTTGGTTAAGGGGACTGGATTTATTCTGAGACTTCAAAATGCAGATAACGTACATATAGAGGCCTCACTACCACATTTTGTGATTTCGAAGTCTGCTCTTACTGCTTCATACCATGTGCTAATGTAAGCACAGACATCATCTGCAGCAGATTAAAAAAACCCAAGCAGATAAAAAATGTAATGTTTTAGATTAAACCCTGAATAACTGTGATAAAGGCTCTTTTTCTAACGGCTTAGCTCAGTACACAGCGTATCAAAAAGTGGTTAATATTTTTTTGCATAAAAAAATAAAAATGTGTAATCACACTCACAAATAAATTTCAATCTATAAGCAGTTTATCGAGCAGCTTATCAAAAAGTGAGCTAAGTATCTTTGAACGAAGGGGAAAGCTATTACACTTCTATACTGAAAAAATACATGTGGTACGAAAAAGTCATTTGAGTCAGCAGATTCCATTTGTTTTCCTGAGAACTATCACAATACTAATTAAAATGCAACTGAAGCACCTCATGACTGCATCATAAAGATCCACCCGCGCAACACAAACAATGTAAGCTGAGCATATTTCACAGGACTGAGGTGTAGGGCGAGGGCAACACAACCCAACGCTCGAGATACCTCCCCTCCGGACGAGCAGGCACAACTTCGGCTTCAGCTGAATATAAAGTGATACGTTATTTAATTTTCAACCCTTTATTCAGTCCTGTTATCCTTAGGTGCAATTTCTTCGTCATCCACTGAGGACATTAGCACTGCCGTTGTGGTCTGAGGGGTTCTTTGCTTCTACATCATTTAGATCCGCCTGACTCTGCACATCCCTGCTCTCTTTTTATTTCCAAATTTCTCCCATTCTGACAACTGAAACATACAGAAACTCCAGCAGAGAGTAAAAAAACCTGCGAATTCCAAGCACACAATCAGCCAGCCACCTGAAGATTTCAATGATCAGAGATTAAAATACATGGCTATTCGAAGGAAAACAGATCTTTGTGAAATGTTTTAAGAATTTGTATTCAAGAACAAAACCGGTTCTACTGATAGAGGAGTTCAGGCAACACTACAACTCAGTATTTAAGAAATGTACATAATGACTTTGGAAATTGGCAGTTTTAAAACATTTATCTTACAATTAAGTGTTATTGGAGTAAATAAATGTATTTATATAAACTTTGTTGTTAGCTTTGGAGGTTACAAGAATAAAACAGACATAAAACTGGCCCAATCTTTCACCTGCAGGTAAGCTCCAAAAAATACGGCAAAAAATGTAAACGAATCAAGATCTACTCTTTTAGGCCAATTCTCCAGGGAAGATCTGTCCAGATCTTAAAACTAATTATTGCTTTTACATGACTGCTGTTGCTCTACGCCACTTACCAGACATGTGTTCATTACTAAAGTGAAATAATCCCTTGCCTAGCAGTTGCATGCAATTGCTAAAAAAGTCTGATTTTTTAAAAAAGATGCATGATTGGAACAACTCTGTCCTTTTCACTGGACATAAAAAATAAGACAATTAGTACCTTCTTCCCATGTAAAATTTTTTTTTTCTGAGAGCCAAACATCATTTAGCAACCTGACCTTTAAAAAAAATAAATTAATAAAATGTAGAATCTTTTAAAACAAACACTGAAAGATATTTGCAACCAATAACATGGTTTCATACCTTTCCTGGGAGATAACAGAACTACATCTGGATTCTACCCTAGTCGACTGACGTAAAAGTTAAGCAATCTCTTATTTCATTTATTTTGCTTTTTAGACAAATCATACTTTTACCCTTTCCTTAACCAGAAAGTTAAAAGCTCATTCCTCACAAAAAGTTTATTTTGTCTAGTGAAAATGTATACAGGACACCCCAATACTCCCGAGTGATCTTTTAGATACAAGTCTGGTAAACTTGGAAGAGGTGACCAGACAAAAATGCAGAAGGTTTAAACATTTTTGATCAATTTGGTTCAACAGACCATCAAAAGCATTTCACAGAATTACAAGCTTCAAAATTCCCGGTCATACAGGGAATATAGAAATAGGATTAAATCAATGAATCCTTAACAATCATCGTATCAACTGGAGTTCCAGGAAACGCTGCAGAGGCACAGAAAGGCTGGGGTACCCGTAACACACGTCCCGCGGGGCAGCATTCAAGAAAACGTTTTCAAAAGGCTTTCATGAATTCCTCTCGCTCTGCCATCCCATTTAGAGAGCCATTTTACAACAGATTACTTTTCCCAAACATGAATAAGGTCCAAGAGAGTCCTACCTACAGCACTTTCTAGAAAATTTAGAAACGGGAAGCTTGGAGACCATAAACCAAAACTAATCACAGATTTGTGACGTGCTCACAAAGCAACTTCCCACATTGCTTAGATTATAACAAGCTAAGACTACTACAGTGCCTCTTTAGCGGGGCAGAGCAGTTTCTTATTTCTAGCAATTGACTTTTTTTTTTAAAAAAAAAAGCTTCTGAGAGTACTCACGAGATGAGCAGCAGTGACAAAAGCAGCAGTCTATACCAAAATACTTTTAATAATGCGAGTTAAAAACAAAAGCGAAGGTTCTAACTGTGAAAATTTCTAAAAGCTTGATTTGCTTTTGTACAAGATGCTGAAAAATGTTTGTTGTTTGTTTTTTTTTAAAAAGAGGAAAACTTGTAACCAGTATGAGTTTGAGACAGAATGCAAAGCTCTAAAGCCACAACTAAGCCACTCTGTAAAGATTTCTATTCAGTGTGTTCTTAAGACTCTATCTTAGTGAAGTGTATGATAAACCAAAGAATAAAATAACTTATTTGGGAAATGTGTTGGAAGTTTTCTGCAGCTTGTATTCTCTAGCTAGTGAAGTGAAAAACTGCTTATTCCTGTCAAGACCAGACTCCTCTAGCTCATGTGCTTCAATAGGGAAAGGTGCTGTTAAAGCACCCTGGTGAGAAAATAATGTCCTTGAGATCTTACAAAGAGCAAATGCAACTATAATTTCTATTATACCTTTGGGAAACCAGCATGGAAACTAGCTATTTATCTGGATATTGTTAATACATGCAGTTACAAAATTTACCTTAAGCTATGCCCTTCCTTGCTTCTTCCTCCTTTTTAAAGTTAGGTTCTTTGTATGAACCGTTCCTACGAATTTCAATAAATCCATCTGGTGAAGAACACAACCAAACCAACCTGTCTTTGAGATAAAACTCTCACTTCCTGCTCAGCACACATACGAAAAAAAATCAAAAGATTCACATTGTTGTACACTTTGTTGATTGATATTTCACTGAACTACTTTGTTAAAATTATTTTATCATGGATATACAGTTAGAATTTCCATTTCTCATGGAGGCTCTACACACTTTCAGAACAGCATTTGACACAGGATAACAAATACACTGTTGTGTGACACCAGTGTATAGTGGTTCTGGAAATATTTGAGGTGTAGTGGGAAGAAAAATTCAACCCCCTAGTCCCCCAGTTGGTAATGAGATTTCCCTTACTTTTGAAAACACTAGACAGTGACACACGATAACAAATACACTGTTGTGTGACACCAGCGTATAGTGTTCTGGAAATATTTGTCTGAGGTGTAGTGGAAAGAAAAATTCAACCCCCTAGTCCCCCAGTTGGTAATGAGATTTCCCTTACTTTTGAAAACACTAGACAGACACACAAACGCAACTTTGCTATAATAAAGCCCCACGGGTCAGAGACCTCAGTAATACCATCGTTCCAAAATGATTTGAATATCTTATTATCTTGATAACTTGCTGCGCCAGGCAAATGGCTCAAGACTATTAGTCTAATTCTACAAATTTACTTCAAGTATGTAATTCTCTTAAGCTACCGCTTAGAACGGAACACGCAAGATTCCACGCCGATTCCCTCCCTGAATGGCTATGCGGGCATATAAACGATTCTCTTTTCTGCCTTACCTCCAGATGCTCTAAAATATAGGGCGGGTTTGTCATGCCAAGCCTCAGCATCGCTCCCTCAGGAATAGCTTCAACCAGCTTCCACAGAAGCGTCGGGAGGTCTGTGCCAATGTCTCTGCCATAAGCCCCCGTGTCTTCACTGGTCAGCCATATCTCACAAACACCCTCTGCGAATAAAAGAAGGAGATAATTAACAGGTCTGTTTTAGAGCTGTTTATTTTATCATACAGCTGCTCACTCTTTTTAATGCAGTATTTCACGAGGCTATTATGCAGCCTGACCGGGTATTCAGTTGCAGGGGGGAGGAAAGGAGGAGGAAGGCTTATCCCAGGGGTAGCGGTGGGTTATTAAGTTCATTTTGTGAGCACAAGAGTGCTACAACAATGCTGTAAATTATCATTGGTGTGGAGTGATTAACATTCACAGCCAATGACTAATTCTGTGCTGCCTCTACAGCAAGTCAGTCAAGTTTAGTGTTCTGCTCTATTTTTTGAGCCCAATTCATTAAACACAGTAAGTGACGTTACCCACGCAAAGAGTTTCCATTAACGGTTGTTACTAGTAGTTAACTTACTTACTGGCGAGCTTCCAATAAGCAAAAATAGTTCTAAAGCACACTGTTCAACATTCCTCATAGAATAACTACTAATAACGTCTATTCTTTAAGTTATACGATTAGCAATGCAATATTAAGGCTCTATTGAAAAGTTGAGTGACCACTGAACGACTTGAGCGATAGTGCCGGAAAACCTGTTTCCTGGCAGTTAATATTTTATTTTCCAACACTCGGGGCCTTCGGAAGTAGTATACTTGATTTATACTGTAAAGAGTAGAGACCTCTGATATTTGGTAACAATCTCTTCCTGCTCAAAGAGGGAAAAGATTGCACCACCCTTTAAGAACAGTTGAAAAACTATGAGGTTTCAGGTGGCCACTTCCACCGGTTTTGCAACGCAATCCATCTCCCGCTCCTTGGGCCCCAAAGCAAGAAATAAGCCACCCAAAAAAGGAGGAAGACTCCTGTGATTCCCACTGAGATAAGACACCATCAACTCGTCAAGGAGTTAGATTCCTGCTACTGGTGATGAACCAGTAGAGAAAACATCGAGGCACTAGAAGGTGCTTAACTCACCAGAGCATCCTTTGGACCAGCAGAGAATTGACCACAACATAGAAATGTTTCTATTGTGTATATGTGTGATATTTTAAAAATAAGAGAAACATAAAGGATCGAAATGATGGCTAACGTCCTGCTTTCTTACTTTTTAAATCAATCTCCCATACCCATCAGAACCCTGCCAAACAGAATAATTTACTCGCTGAGTTTCTACTGAAACAGATGAATTCTCAGTTTTAAGCTTTCAATCTAAAAAGGTTACACAGGGTTTGTGTTTTTTGGGGAGTTCGATTTTCGTTTTTTTTTATTTCTGTTTTCATGAAAATGGCTAGTGGAATGCTGCCTCACAGCTACTAGGCGAACACCGAGGGGAAAATAATAAATCACCAGCTACGAATGGAAATAGCATTCCTGTGGAAAACTACAGTGAGCTTTTAAAGCTGTAGAGGTGGGGACCATTGGCCTTGGTGGGCTGAAACTTCAAATTAAATCACAAGAAGAGGAAGCAGCTGTAATAGTAAATCAGCAACAACAGGAATAACTGTCTCATCTGCTCTCCGATCCGGGTGTTGAACAACAAGCAATGGGAATTATTCATGCTGAGAGCGCAAAGGGTACAGTCTTAACAGGGAGGGGATGGACACCTGTAATTTAGGAGAAAGTTCACGGTTTCAGGCTGACAAAATGGATCTTCAAATACTGAAAGCTGCTGCGAGTGCTAAGTGTGTATAAGCAGGGTAAATCAGCCTTGGGTCCAACTGTGTGTGACAGAGGTTTGGTGTCAGCCGTCCTTAGGCTGTTTATTCCAGCCCTTTGCATCCTGAGCTTATGAGTCTAAACTTACACCAGGTAAGATAAGAAAACAACACACCTCTCAAACAGTATTAATTAAGTGAATCAGCACTTCCTATTCTCATTCAACCCCCTCCCCCCTCTAAACTGCTCAGGAACCTATTTAAATCCACTGTCTAATCAGGTACAGTTTGTTTTTTTTTTTTCCTTTCTTTTGCAGTGAACCTCACTGGATCACTCACCATCCTATTACTGGGTAATTTTGGTGCTAATAAAAGCAAGCTGAATTTGTAAACAAGAGAATTGATCCAAACTGCAGAGTTTGGATGTGCAAACTCAGAGCATTTGTTCCAGTATTAAGGCCAATTATCAGTATATCCAAGTAATTACAAGCCTGCCTTTGGCCACAGCTCGGAGCTTCTTTCTCACTCTGCCATCACTACCCAGCACAAAAGAGTAACCTCAACAGCTGCCTTCTGATCTCTGCTCTAAGCAGAGATGACTGAGAATGACAAAAGCTAGAAAAAGAATAGCTTCGAAGCAAATGACGGGCGTCCTGAGCCTATTCCTTCTCCAGCACCTCAATACAAGGAATACTCACTGCAGAGCATCAGACACACACGTTAACTTCATTTTTGTGGGTCAGTCTAGGCAATCTTAGTCATAGAGAAGGCAATAAACCCTGCAGTTGTCACCCTTGCAAGGTCTGTGCATTTTTGTTTGAGAGGCCATTTGAAATAATTTTTTAATTAAAGATAGGGGGCCGGTTAGCTCAGTGGTTTGAGCGTGGTGCTGACAACAATGACAACACCGAGGTCGCGGGTTCAATTCCCGCTCAGTCCCCATATGATGCCTGGTCTAGTTGAGAGGTGGCGTCCCTGCCCATGACAAGGAGGTTGGACTAGACGATCCCTAAGGTCCCTTCCAGTCTAGGCCATTCTAGGATTCTATGATCTCTAGTGTGTTTTATTTCACTTTCTCTTCATGCCGCTATCATAAACAGTGTTTTCAGCAGTAGCAAACACCGTTTAAATTGAAATCTACTCCAACTGAAAAATATCACTTACTTCAAATCTATAAAACCATCTGAAGTTAAAACATCAGACATTAATCTTGATGAAATTCTTCTATTTGTTAACCTGCCGGACTTTTGTACGAATGAAATTCAATCGCAAGATCCCCTTTTTTATCTCCTGTTCCTCTCTTTCTAATTTTCCAAGAGATGTTCTACGGCGAACAGGAGTGGCTTCTCCAGCAGCACAGCTCTCTGCAGGCTGCCTTGGTGGGAAGCCCCCAATTCTGACCTTCTCAGTTGCCCACATATGCTTATCAATAACGGCCTGACCGCCTCGTTATTCCTTCTCCAACCGTGAATTCTTATGGCAGCCTGCAGGGCTGTGCAGATCATAGAAATACCTCTCCCACCGCACCACAGAAATCTGAAAGACCATCTGCCAAGGGGACGTCCGACTTAAATACTTGTCAAAAACCGCCTGCAGACTTGAGGACAATCAATCTGACCCTGACGTTTCAGATCACACCCTTAGAATTAAAAAAAAAAAAAAATTATAAAAAAATCGGAGCTGAAGACATAGAGAAAGGCTTGGAAAAATCAAATTAATTTTAAATGTGCTCATCATTCAGAATGAGCTTACCCTACATAAATTTATTTTCTCTTTGATTATTGAGTTTTCCCTTATTTACTCAGAATGGATTTCACAGGCACTATTGATGCAGTGCATGTGCTAGATTGCTTTGCTGAATCAGTGTTTTGGCTAAGAAATTGTGGAGACATCTCTGTACATACTTTATCAATATCAACCTGAATATAACGCACGTTTAAACAGTGCCTATCATCTCCCTGTTTCCAGGCATGTGTGTTAGCTGCAAAATGGCCTATTTTGAAGGTTACCTCTTACACAAATGAAAAAATAAAATAAAAAGTAACCGCTTAATTACTACACTTGCTAGCTGAAAAAAAGGATAAAACTGAAAATTGTCACTCTATACACACACTTTCTACAACAATGCATTTGGTTTTCAAAGACGGTGGGCATCTACTGTCTAAGTTAACAGAATAAAAGTCTTGCGTGTATTATTCATCAGAATGGAATTAGTCCTTTGCTAAACCAAGAACATTATCCAGTAAGCAAGTTCAATGACAGGCAATGGTACATACATCAAGAAAACAAAGCATAAAGGGCTGGGTGACCACAGGGAATGAATTTTACAGAAAGGGACTTAAGCAGAAAGGAAAGCTATTTCAGAAAACAGACGGGTACAAGCATAGAGTTGCTCTGCAGCCCTGTTTACAGCATCCAGCTATCTAGGTCCGTCCCTGAAGCGTGGAATTACCTTTCTCAGCTCTAGGGCTCACAAACACACTTTGTGAACCACTGATACGCTCACATTGCTCTTGTGCCACAGGCAGAGAGTACTGGACCCTCCACCACAAGGGTCAGCTGAGCACTCTGCAGAAATACTCTTTAGCTACTGAGAAGAAAAAGCGCAAAATTTCTGTAAACTTAAAAAAAAAAAACCCCAGAGAACTAAAATTTGTTATTTCTATGTCTATTGTGGAAACACAAATGAGAAATCTGCTTCAAACTCCGAATTCAAAATGAAGCATATGAAACATCTTGTTTATGACTTAGGAATTTTTTTTTTTGGGGGGGGGGAAGGAAAAAAAAAAAAAGAGTAATGTGCCACTCGTTATAACATACGCTCGCTGTTTGAAAACCAAAATACAGGCTATCGGTCTGCAGTAGACTAAGTATCAGATGCAAAGGGTCACACGCCACGTAAATTCAAGGAAATGGTCACGAGCGGGAGGCATGTTACAGGATGCAGTGCTAATTAATGGAGGCTTTTTACTGAGGATCCATCTTTGTAGTGCTAATGAGTTTGGATTAATTTAAACAACATGTTTTCATGGAAACTGATTAATTCTTGGGAAGTAACATGGCATACCGAGTTTCAATCACTAAAAATGTTTGTAGCCAAGCTAAACAACTCTCTGCATCTGAGTTCAGAAAGAGAAAAATATACAAATTCTGTAATGGCAGCTTGAACACAAGCTATCAGGGTGCGTTAGAGATATCTGACAAGGAAATGCATCTTACAGAAAGCATTCTCCTACCCAAATATGTCTTGCATTTTTCGAGAGCTGAAACCTATAGTACTATTTCCTTCAGTGTTTATGACTTCTTTTTTAACTAAAAAAAAAAAGTAAATAGAATAACAGCAAGAATAGAACAAAACCATATTTTAGGTATTTACAGACGACATTTTAAAAATTACCCGAAAATCAATCAGAAACAATTTGGGTTACAGGAAAATGCGAAATTTTAAAACGTCATCAATGAAAGAAGATAGCTTATGTCTGTCTTTGACTGAAATACTAACAAGAATGAATTATCTCTGTCCTATATATCGCAGGATTAGGGAAGACATCTTTTAGAATGTTAAATGCTCTGACCACAAAAAGCCCCACAGAATAAAGAGGAGAGTACTATCATAGGGGACAAATACAAAAGTGTCAAATGCTTTGTTTCACACTAAGTTATGAGCCAAGACATAATAATGTAAACCTCAAGTGGTAATACAGAAATACTTCAATTAAAAAGTTTGTTTTGCTTTCCCCTCCCCACTGTAATTCTTCTATATATCCCAGTCATTTTATATTCAAGTACTGAATTCTAAGGAAAGGACTGATTTTAATGACAGTTATTCTTTGCACAAAGGGAGAAAAGAGCTCAAGAATCTGGGAAACTGCTATATCATAGAATATAAAAAACCCAAACAAGCAGGGAAAACAGTCAGCACGTGCAAGGGCAAGGCCATCGGCTAAACACTTAGGGGACCCCAGTTCCATAAGTCAGCAACACAGAGGGGTCAGGTGTCAAAAAATTGTTGAGGACGATAATCCTTATCTAAAGTCACCTTCTCACGTTGATGCAGATGACGCCATTCATTCATCAAGATTTATGCAGCCTGTATGTGCAAGTACGTCAACTTGTTGCTGCACCTGACTAGAAGCTGAAAGAGTTAGCAACATGTCGCTAAGTAACCTCAAAACTAAAATGGTATCTTTTTTTTTTCTTAAGAGAAAAACAATAATCAGGAAAATATACATAAAAGATAGAAACAGCATCATAATCCCCTGATTTCTGTCAAATGTTCAGTATTACTTAAAATATTTTCTCACATGGATTGTATTTTCTCTGCAACTCTAATTAGAATCATAGAATAATTCAGGTTGGAAAAGACCCTTGGGATCATCAAGTCCAACCATTGACCCTACACTACAAGTTCACCCCTAAACCATCTCACCCAACACCCCAGCTAAGTGACACTTGAACACATCCAGGGATGGAGACTCAACCCCCTCCCTAGGCAGTCTGTTCCAGTGTCTGACCACTCTTTCTGTGAAGAATTTCTTCCTAATGTCCAGCCTAAACTTGCCCTGGTCAACTTGACCAGAAAGCAGAATGCTTGTAGAGCACTAGTAATACAGTTTCCCTAATTCTAAACCATGAAATCAAGAATTCTGAGTAGGCAGAGCCTTTCTGGTGTATAATCAGCCTAATCTATATTTATTTATAGTATTCAGTGATACATCATCAAAATATATCATAATCAGAATGCAATTAAAATCTGCTGGAGATATCCACAGGAGGGTCAAAGTGAAATCAATCAACGATTTTGAAGGATATTACTGTATTTTTCTCATACGTGTTAATGCCCATTAAGGTCTTGTTCTAATCAATAATTTGCCTTTTGATGAATTTATTGTATGTCAATATAGGAACACAAATTAAAACAAGAGAGATGAGCTTCTATTCAGGAATTTTTATTGAAAGAATATCCCAAGTGCAATTACTGAATCTTTTCAAGACTAGAATTCAAACCAGAGCCTAGTTACTCAGAAAAAGTTTATTATTCCTGTTAAAAAAAACACTGAGTGGATGACACTAAAAAAAAAACCAAAAACCCTTTAAAAAGTAACTGAAACAATCTAACAATGTCCTTATTTCATAGAATCATAGAATTTGTTATATACCTTTTCTTTAAACACTTTCTAGATGTCTGCAAGTGTTATACAAGTTTACCTTGAAATTTGTGTTCCTTATACCTGTTACCAATACTCCCACACCCCATATTCACCTCTGAAAGACAGCACCCGGCGATGTAATGTGACGGGAAGAAAATTATAATGGTACTGAGCTTCACAAATCTCACGACACTTGCTCACAGCATTAACTGTTAGAAAGTCATCATCAGGGAAACCATGACAAAAAAATAATACACTTGCTTTAAAGTGTATCTGGAGTGAGAAAACCAGTTTGGAGAAGAATTCTTGCAGGCAGCAGAATACTTCCAGTCTTGCGAATAATTTTCAAAAGTTAAGTGTAAAAGGAAAAATTCTTTGAATAAAATACCAGCCAGGTATGTCTTTTCCAAATGAGCACAAAAATCTTGTGAATTCTCTTACTGCTAAGTACATCTCATACTATACCATTTTGTTCAATTTGATTACAGAAGCTGCAACTTGCGGCAATACTAGGAAAAAAATCATTGTAAGTAAGATTTAGGTCAAAGAGTCCGAAGTACTGAGTGTGGTTTTTCTTTTGTTGTCACTACTATTCTAATACAGCTTCTTAAGCAGAGCCACGCTTAAGGAGCTGTAGTAAAATGCAAAATATTCAGCCTTTCAACACAATATTAGTACAGTATATCAACGACTACTCAGTAGTAGCACTGCAACCACATTTTTAAAAATAACTATGTTTTGCATTTACTGTGAACTGCGTCACTAGATCCCAACACCTTTAACTGACTATTCAACCCCCTATTCAAGTCTCCACTGTGGACTCAAATTCCCTAGGCTTTTATTCCAGAAATAAACCTTTAATCAGGATACCTAAGAAAACAAGGTTTGCTTGATCATGCTGCGCATGCATCATTCTGCCTGAGTAACTTTTGAACTCATTGGCCAACCTCTACCAGGTTCAAAAGAAAAACAGAAATCTCAACACCGGCGAGTTCCCGCAAGTTTCAAGAACACTCATAAGCAGCTGGAGAAGCACAGCTCGGCCAGATGTCCCACTGAGGGCAAGGTGAGCAGCACTCTGCCACCACTCAGGTTAAGTGGCTGCAGTCACCAGGTTAGATTGGCTGGGATGTCATAGGCTCCATGAGGAAAGAAGCAGGGTTCGTACTGGTGGAGAAGAATACCCACATCCCAGGGCAGCAAACTTGAAGAAAGCAGGATTTATCACACCTTGAAAGAGTTACTGCTCAAATAAGTGCCGCGAGCATTGCACAAATAAAAGTACAGACTCACAAGAAGCTTGTAATTACACTTACTTGTCCAACTACTTTGGTTTACCTCTACTTCCACCTGAAGAATAGTATGTGACAATAATCCACAGTATGGGACAGTTAAATGGTTTTCTGTCTTCAGGTTGTTAATATTCTTTATCACTAGGGCTCCAAGCGATCCATCATACCATATGCTTGAGTGCAAGCCACTGGAGCAATAGTTTTTCTGCATATTCTCTGTGTACGTTACTACGCATGACGGAACAAATATTGAGGCTATCTGACAGTCTCCATTTTTACCTTGCAGGTCTGTTCCAACACATTTAACCAGAGAGCCTATCTCCTCTCTTTCCTCCCCTTCAACCTGCCCCTGTCAATGACCTTAAACCCAATTTAAATGAACCACCCTCCGCCAGTAATGAGTAATAATTCAGCCTCAAGGATGGTTTGTTAAAGTCAGTCTCCTAAAAGGGAGCACATACATCTTTTCAAACATTTGGAATCATATGAAGACTTTGGGCTTAAAATAAAAATCATTCACTAGTGACATTAGGGAGGCTGGATGTAAGTCCAAGTAAAAGAATTTATTTGTTCAAGCTCTTAATTATAAATTTAATATAAGGGAATCATAGCCTGAGCAATTTCTGTGCTGCAGTTTTAGAATAACCAAGTTTTGCCGCTCTCCCAGATTGAGAGGAAGGATTTTGTAATTCTCCCCACTGCACTTAATGCCTTTTCTCCTCTACAGAAGAGCACACAAAATACATGAAACTCGCAGCATAAATTACACAAAAAGAACGCATGAAATTCACTTGTAAGTCCGATAAGGACATTTACTATCAAACTTTTCTTGAGTGAGTACTCAACTGCAAGGTTCAAATGATTACAGTCAGATCTACCATTGGATTGAGGCTCCCAGCTCCCACTGATAGCCTCGAGCACTGATCTTTATTTTACAAAGGCATTTAAACACCTCAGGAGCTTGTTTTCAGGATACATGAACAGGGAGCATTGTTATTACAGTCTAATTCTTCTTCTACTTCACATGAGAGTTTCTGGTACCCTCTGTCTGTACTCCTGAATCGCTGGAACAGAACGATATGGTATGACTGAAATTTTGGATAAGAAGTGAGAACTCACAAAACCGGGCTCCGCTTTAGCCCAGGGAGACAATTGAAGATGTTAACAATCACAATGCGCAAGTGTTACTGATTTAGAGAAGGACAATCCATCTGAAAGTGTCCACTTCGTTAAGAACGGAATCATAAAACACAAAGCTCTGTGCTGCGAGACACAAACTGTATTGTGTCTTGCAGGAGTGTCAAGTCTTGGCAAACATCCCATCGCTGAAACACTGCCAGGCACATCAGAAATATATTAATGCAGGATAATCTGTAAGAAAAGCATTCTTTCATAAGCATTTTTTTTCCTTTGTAGAACCATCAATCAATTTCCTAGCTGAGCACCATGTGGCTCAGCTTAAGAGATCCTCAGGAAAACTTACACGTCTAGAAACCACAGACGGGCTTCACAGACTTGGTGCCTTTCCATGCCCATTGTCCCAAGTATTTGCTGAAGTTATTTGGCTGCCTCTCAGCAGCTAATTCTGATTTGTAACTTGGGAAACCAGCACCGGGAGGTTGCTCAGGCCTGACTTGGTGACATCCTCAGCTCCAATTAGCCAAGGTGCAGGCTGCCAGGACAGAAATTTTTGCAACTCGGATTGTTTCACAGGAAGAACAGGGACATACAGGACCACCTAAAGACCTGTCAGAAAAAGAACTAAAGCAACCAGTTTGTGATTTAGCCCACCTTAAACCCAAAGAGAAGCAGTGCTTTTGTTCAGAAGCTCTATTTCCTGCT